>NW_010209500.1:62769-66051 GCF_000695765.1 Mesitornis unicolor | reverse complement strand
TGAGCTGCCGGCATGGCCCGGCAGAGCCTTCCTCCCACTCAGGAACTTCCTCCTCCTCTCATAGCAATAGCTCTTAGGGGCTGCAGGTGCTCATCTCCTTGCTTGCCCCTCCCGCTTAGCTTTACCCCTTCAGGACAGCCACCAGCGCTGTCCCAAAAATGAGCCACGAACCCTATCAGGTACTTGGTGCCGGCAAGGTGCCAGCGTGTTTTATCCTGGTACGAGGTCCCACCTCGGGCAGCTGCGCCGGCACAGCCCCGTCCCCTCCTTGGCTCGGACGCACACGGTGGCACCACTCGCGTCCCTGCTGCAGAGCCAGTGCCACCCCCAGGGATGGTCAGGACCAATGTATCTTAATACAAGAAATCAACTTTTTAAAGAATGTTTCTACCCAAAGCTTCCTGTAGAAGCAGAGTTTATTCTTGTGAGAAATGCAATAAATATCTAGCGTTTGCAAAAAAACGCCCATTGGGTTTTAAATCTGAGCTCACAGCTGCTGTCAGGGTCAGAGCCAGGGCCAGGGCCGTGTCACCCCGGGCTGGGCTCACACGCAGCCAGGCCATGCTGCTGTCACAACGGGTTTAGCTCAGCACTGCAGCCCTTTGCTTCCCGGCATCCTGCCTGTGCTGCCAGACCACTGTCGAGGGATGGCCATGGGAGATGCTCCAGCGCCAGGTCATGGGGCATTGGGGTGTCTCAGTGCCTCCCTGCTCAGCCTTGTGGAGAGCTCAGCCCCACAGTGATGGCTTGGGACATCCTGGGGAAGGCTCAGTGCACAGAGGATGTTCGAGGAGGGTTGGTGGAGCTGAGGAGTTTGGCTTTCCTCAGGGAGTGGGGCGCTATGGGGACCTTACATGTCCCCTTTCCCAGGCAGCTCAGGACCAGCTGGAGCCTTGCAACAGGTCCCTGCCCAGGGGGCTTGCCCAGGGGAAGATTGCTCAGCCTGTTTGGTATAAAATGGCAGTAATTGAACCTCATTTACAGTGCACAAGGACAAAGTAGAAGAGTAAACAGTGGTGGCTGTTTGCATTTATTCATCTGCAAACCATGCAATTAGGATTGCAGAGCCGAGAAAGAAGAGCACGATTGTTCCCTGCCCCGCAGCCCTGCTCCCTCCTGGGGAGCTCAGGTCCTGCTCCCAGGCCAGAAAGGAGTCAGCAGCTGGGAACCACCTCCCAGAATGAAGTTATTTTCCCCATGGCATTGGGCCAGGTGTAAAAAGAGACTCAGAGATGCTTCACTGAGCTCTAACCATGTCCAACAGCCGCTGCCGGAGGTGAGCCCAGGGCAGGGGATGCGCTCAGAGCTCTTGGCTGCCTTGGCCAAGCACGATGGTTCAGCAAAGCTGAGCCGTTGGGCTTTGCAGCAGCCGGAGTCTCCTCTGGGCCTCTCCTCCTATTGCTCACAGCAGCAGGTTGGTTGGGATCTTCCTCTCCCTCCCTTTCCCGGGTTTTGCCACACAAGTCTCTTCCCTGACCCAACTGCTTCTAAAACCCATCCTTCCAAAACCTGTTGGCCAGCAGCTGCAGCTCCTCCAGTGCAGCCCCAAGGGAGGGGGCAGCAGCTGCCACGCACCCCTCCCAGGACAGATGCAGTTCTGAACAACTCCAATAAAGCCACAAGACTCACTACCGTCACTGCCCAGCGAGGGGGGCCAGGGGGGACACCCAAACCTCAGCAATGTGAAGCACCCTGTCAGCACCCAGGAGGTGCAGGAGTCCCTTGGCCCCACAGCTCAGACACGGCTGCGTTCACATCTCACCCCACGCTTACCTGGGTGCTGCGGTGAGGGGCCAGGGCCCACATGCTGCTCCTGTCCCCGCTGCCAGGTTTGCAACGGGATTTACTTCACTCCAGGTCTGGCCCCATCTGCCAGGGCTGCAGCCAGCCAAGCTGCGGCACAGGCTGGGCACCATGTGCCAAAGAGCATGGAAAATAATAATTTTAAAAAGCCTGACAGCTGTCCCATGAATCAGGGTTTCGGGGAGGGAGTTTACATGGGGGCAGCCCCTCGCTGCCAGACCCCGAGTCCAGCCAGCAGGATCCGATCCAGGGTCCCCTGGCACAGGGACGCGCGCTGGCCACGGGGCAAGTGCCAAGCGTGGCGGCAGGAGGGGAAAGAGACAAGAGACAGAACTACTCACAGAGGCAAAAATTTAATGGCAAGTCATCTTCCCTCCTTTATTACACCTTGGTTAGCCAAACAAAAAAAAAATCTGCAGGTAAAAAAAGTTTTAATGGTTACACAGCACTTTATACATATATCGTAAGCAACCAAGCATCCACATCTGCACGTGAACGACAAACCTCTAAGCATGGCCTCAATAGTCAGGTTTTTTTTTTGTGTGTGGTTTTTTTTTTTCCTTCATTAAATACTGTACAGAACCAAGGCTACAAACTGATTTTGTAATGCTGCTTCCCCTACCCCAGCACTTAAAACAGTTACAGGCTGCTCTCATTTGTACATCACACAGTCGTGTAGCCAGTTTTAAGGCTAACAATATGCATCATGCTTTGGCTTTTTTTGTGTGTTTTTATTTATTTTTTTTTAAGGTTTTAGCCTTTTAAATTTTGTTACCCTTAAATATTACATACATACACAAAAAATTACATAGCTGCAGTGTGCTCACCACCAACCTCATCACCCAGGAGCTTCACATTATCAAAAGCTTTAGAAAATCTGTAAACCTCCGTGCGCGCGCGGGTTTGGGACAGCCAGCTATGGAGAGCGAGCGATGTCGGGGCAGGGGCAGCCGGGGAGCAGCGTCCCCTTTCCAGCAGACCAACACACATCTCCTCGGTAGGAAGCCCCAGGAACCTGTGCAAAAGCTCTTGAATGCGATCAGATGGAACAAAGATTTTTTGGGCGAAGGAGAGGACGCGCAGGGGTCCGAGCAGCTCCTCCCTGAGCAGGTGAGCAGCCCCTGCTGACCCCTCCACATGAGATGAGAGCTGCAGAGCAAAGGGCGGGCAACACAGGGAACCCCAGAGCTTCTCCATCTCCTCTACCCCCAGCCGTGGCTCAGCCCTGAAGTGTTTGGTTTTCTCCCTCCATCCCTGGACGGTGAGGCTAAGGACAGCCACAGCCCAGCACAGGGGACAGAAATGGCTGTACATCACCAACTGCAGTCTTGTCCGGTGAGTAAGAGGTTTAAATCACTTGTGGAACAACCCTCTCCACCTGCCCTTCTCCTGCCCCAAAGCAACAGCCTTGCCCCTCAGCCCCAATTGGCCCCTTTATATTTTGGAGATGCCCCCACCCCTGGCTCAAAGGGATTCAGT
>NW_010209500.1:19634-62738 GCF_000695765.1 Mesitornis unicolor | reverse complement strand
CTGCAGCCAGAAAGCAGCAGTAATTTGCTCTCCTCTGCCTGGGACTCAGTGCATCCCTGCACATCCTGATGCTTGGAGAGCTCTGCAGACCCAGGTCTTCGTTCACAGCTACGCTTTGCTTCCTCCAGAGCACCAGGAGCAGGAGATGCTCTCCAAAATCTCAAAGGTGGATGATGACATGAGAAGGGCTTTGCCCAGCCGGCTCCCTGGCTCCGGAGCACCATGGGAGCAGCTTGAAACAGCAGACACAGGGAGCCGGGTGAGGGGGATCTGGGTGCAGATCTTGGTGTTTCAAGGAGCAGAAAGCACTGTGCAAACATGCTGAGATTCAGCTGCTGCTCTCCATTTCAAAACAAGAAGGCCAGATCCTGGCCCGGGTGCGGTGAAGGGATGCAGCTGTATTGAGCAAGAGCAAAGGGGAGTTTTGTGTCCAGCCCAAATCCTGGCAGAGCCGAATGCTCAGCTGAACCCTCTCCTGGGAAACCTGGACTGACAGACTCTCCCTGACAGACCATGCTCCACATGGATGCTGAGGGGTGCTTCTCCAGTGACTAACCACTGGGCAAATGCAGCAGTGCTTGAGTGCCAACTCCCAGCTGCAGAAGTGGAATTAAGTGCGTGCACACAGAAAAAAGAGGTTTTGGGAAGGTGCCTCAGCCAGGACTCTGGCAAGTCACTGCTTCAAAGTGCTCATGGTCACTGGGTCGGACAGCTCTGTGCCGCTGAAACACGGCTGGCCAGGGACAGTGTGTGCTGTGCCCACAGCGCTGCCGGGCATGATGGACCCAGGCCACTGTGGGAAACGGCTGGCGAGGAAAGGAATTGATAACACCCGTGCCAGTGGCTGACGTGCTCCAGTTGCTGCCTGAGTAACAGCACAGAACAGTCACAAACTGCTGCTGCTACAACAGGACCTCATCAGGCCACAACAGCTCCTTTCCCTCAGGTGATCCTGACTCAAACAGCTCCGAAATACCCATCTACAGCCAAACAACGGAGAAGCAGCAGCCGTGCCAGGTTCACCATCCAGATGAGCTGTGAGATCTACAAAACACTCCGAGATCCCTCACTTCTGCCCGCCCAGGCGAGGACGAGATCCAGGAGCAGGCATAGTGCTGTGTGACAGCCAGGATGGCTAGGAACAAAAGATGGGGTACCTAAGTAATAAGGGCAGAACCCTGAATCCCACGTGTTTCTAGAAGACAGGCATGCATGGTGGCAAAAGGGAAGTTTACCAGAAAAAGAAGTGGGGGTGGCTGGAATTGCTTCCAGAAGATTGACCAGAAGCTGCAGAACCGGATAGAAACCTCACGGCACTCCCGGGGCAGCACAAGTGCGAGTGCAGAGCTCTGGTTCCGCCTACCAAGTCCTGATGGGAAGATCCTCGTAGCTACCGGTGAACAACTAAGACTAGAGCAACTCTGTATGGTGTAGACAACTTCAATGCAAACACAATCCAATGCCTAAGTACATATAAGCTGTGGTAGACTTCATAAAACCCATGGTAATGCAGAGAAAAATGAAAGACTGGGAGGGCATTGCCCTTCACTTCCAGACACAGCGATCGCTTCTGGCTTGAACTCCACCAGGACAAACTGCTGGGGGCAGTGCTGGGTGGGAAGAGTCCTTGTGTGGAACGGTGCCCCAAGATGAAAGTGCAGAGGGAACGTGGCTGCAAGACTGCTTCTGTGCAGGTCTCAAATCTTACCATTGCAGGGTCAAACTCGCAAGAGGAGCACGGACATGGGACAGGGGGAAGGAAGAAGGGCTGGGGCAAAGAGTTACTCATGCTTAGACAACCTTTCCTTGGAGGAGCAATCAGGCCTACCATCTTCTTTGGAACAAACCAAGCTGAGGAAGAAAAGCTAGAAGGAGAAGCCTTCTGGTAACTGGTAACCGCGTTTGCCAATTTCCTTTCTGCTGCTTTCCCTTCTCCCTTGCACCTGTCTGTCCCTAACCCGATGGTTTATTTGTCTTCTGTCCACTCTGGGATGTTGGCCCCTGCTAAGGCAGCCCGGTACTGCTGCAAGACACCGCGGATGCTCTTAATGAACCCCTTGGACAAAGGGAAGAGGGGGAACCCGATGTCAGGGTACCCGCTCTTCTCTGGAAGGAAACTCCTGTAGCTCTTTCTCCTTTTCTTTGGTTTCACGCTAGGCTGCAAGGCAGAGTCCTGGGCAGCCTTCCCCTCGTCCATTCGGTCTCTGGCCAGGTCTACCCCCCTGGCTTGGCCTGTGCTCTCCGAGTCTGAGTACTGTTGGAGATCACCAGCGTTGGACATTGAGGTCGCGAACTCCGACTCATCCAGCTCCTCCTTCCCGTCGAGCGCAGAGTCGGAAAACTCGGCAGCCGCCCCCTGCTCCGAGCTGCCGCCGTACTCCCCCAGCGATCCAGCATTGTCTCCAGGGCTCTCGGCCAGGGTGCCGCAGGCAGAGAGGAGGGAGGCAGAATCTGCCCCGTTGGCCTGTTCGTGGCTCCGCTCCACCAGCTCGTTCGTCTCCAGCCAGGACTCAATGCGGGACACCAGGCGCCAGCCGTTGCAGCGAAAATGCTCGCGGATCTCGTGCTCAAAGACTTCCACCGGTCTGCGCAGAAGCTGCATCATGGACTGCACCACCCGGATCAGGGTCATCTCATTGTAGCAGCGACTGTTCTCGTAGCCCTCCTGCAGGCCCCGGTCGCTGTCAAAGCCCGCCTCGTTGTAGTAGGGCTCATTCACCAGGATGAGACCTGCCAAGAGAAGCCAAGACTATGGGGTTAAGAGATGAGATGAACTTTCCTGTGAATTGCTGTCTGCGGTGGACACTGCTGGGCCCCAGTTTCTGGGGCTGAGGTGGCTGAGGTCTGAGGGTCACAGCAATGCCTTGGTGAGGCATCCTGGCAGCTTCCACTGCAGCCACACCAATGCAGGCAGTACAGGGAAGGGATTGTGGGAAAACACACTGCAGGCAAGCCACACTTTGACCTCAAGCAGGTGGCAGCAGCCAAGTAGGACAACCAGGAACCTGCAAGATGCCCTGGACTGGTACTGCAAGGGGAGCACTCATGTGGATGGGTCTGCGGCCTCTGTTAGGGCTGTGGGGATCTCAACACTACTGAGAGTGCCATTCAGCATCCAAGGCTGGCAAGAACAGCCTTCCACCAGTGCGATGCCGAGGGCACACAACAGCAGAGTAGGCCAAAAGGGCAGAAGGGGAAAGGTTTCACAGCTCCTTCCCCTTCCCTCCCTTCCTAGTAAAAAAAAATAAAAATTAAAAACCCAACAAAAACACACCCAAAGCTTTCTTTTCTTAAACAGCTTTTTTCTTCTCCTCTTAATTAGACCAAAGGCCAACCTCCAGTAACAGGCTTTAAGCTGGCCAGGTCCTGTCCTCTCCAGCACAGTCCCATCAGACTGAGCCATCAGCTCTGAGACGAATCCTGTGACAAATCACCTCTACCAAGCTTTCTCCAGCTTCTGGTCTAATGTACTTACATGTGTGTAGCAATGGCACCGGCACTGCCAGGCTGCTGGCAGCCTGCCACAAACTGCATTAGAGCTCGTGGAGGTGAGACCATGAATCTCTCAGAGCCCAGGCAGCAAGAGGGGGAAAGGAGGGCTTTCTTTTTCAGTAAAAGAGTAAAACATTTATTACTTCATTTCCTAAATTTGGATCCTCAGCTTTGTACAGGAGAAAAGGCTTTTCTCCCTTTGTCGTTCCCCCATAGGAGGATACAGGTGGACTTTGAGACTTCAGAAGAGCAGGAGCCGCCTGTGAACTCAAGGCAGGAGCTCTTGCTCTGTGTCAAAGGTTTCTCAGTCACATGCCTGGGCTTCTTGCACAGAAAGTTGGCCTTGAGGAAGAGATTTGATTTATTCTGTCTGCTCCCAGACTAGATACGGCAGGGGAAAGCCCTATGGCAGGAAGCCCTGGGGCTGGTCTAGACACACCCCTGATTATTCTCTGCTTCAGAAGCAGCACAAACACCATCATCATGCACAAAAACATGCCCAGTGCAGGATGGGCAAGTGACTCAGTGGGGATAAAAACCAGTCCTGCACATAAAGCCCAGTTTAGCAGCAACTTCAACTCAAACCAGGACACCGTGGTAGCTTGTGGTTCACCTTTGTCAGCTCAGAATAACAAGCAAAACAGCTCTGTGCTGCTTAGCTGCTGCAGTGAAAAGGGAAAGTATTGTGTTAGAGACCTCTCAAAAAATCAGGACATGAGAAAAGCTTGCACCTGCTTCAACTGCTGAACTGGAGAGATAAGGACACTGCTTTGTCCAGCCAGGTGAGAGCAAAAAGCAGCACTAACCCAGCTGGGGTGGCAGATCTCAACTGTGTGCCTGCCCGTAAGTCTGCATCCCCTCCTCCCTCTGCCTTTTCCTGTCTTGCAGGCTCTGCAGAAGCACTTACCTTGGATAGAGATGAGTACTTGAAGGAGGCTAGATTTACTGGTCCACCTTTCTGTCCCCTGAAATGCACATACAAGTGTGTTAAAGGGCTGATGCACCATCAGTTTGCTCTTTGATAACTGCTAGATGAAGTGAGACCCCAGTTTATCTGTGCCCCTATCACTAAGGTCCCGTGGCTTGCAGCCAGAACAAGGGACTTACTCAACAAGCACACAATGTGCTACCATCCCCTTGTACCAACTCACCTCTCCCTTACTTCTCACCAGCACCACACCCCATCAGGCCAGTTGTGCCTGGATCACTGTAACCCTACACACCTGACACCAGTTCCAACCCCTGCCCAAAATTTCCCTGGGTCTGCTTATTCCAAGTCTCCAGTTGGACTTTGTGCCACACTGCATGATTTGTCTGCAGTGTGGGAGACAAGGACCCAAGCCAAAGTGAACACCCCATGCTGGTGCTGGCATCTCTGCTCTATCCAAGCATGACACAGCCTGGCTGGTCTGACCACACGTTTCTCATCAAGGAAGGACAGACAAGAGCCAAATACAGTCCCAATAAGAGTCAAACTACACCAGTTACCTGCTCCAGACATCTAAAACAGAGCCCAAAGTCCAAGCTATCCCCAGCTCAAGCAACACCTGAGTCCAGAATCCACCCAGGAGTCTTGGCCTGGTAGGAAGCGGCTTGTTCCAAAAGCAGCACCACCACCACTCCCCACGGATAGGCGGACTAAAGCTTTACCTTGCCTATCCACGTCCCCAGGAGGCTGACACACACTTTGCCATTGTCATACAGGTTGGGATTCAGTCTCCCACTGCACTGGGAGAGGTAGCGGAAGAGAGGTGGGACAGCGGGGTAGATGTTGGGGAGCTGGATGTCGAAGAGAAAGAGGCCATCTTCATAGGGCGTGCGTGTGGGCCCTTTTATAAGTGCTGAGAAGAGATCCTGTGGAGAGAAGAGACAAGCCAGGCACTGTGACAAGCCCTCCTATCCCAGCAGGGTCGTATTTACATAGTGGTGGGACAGGCAGCCCAGTGGGCAAACCACCCGAAATAGGCTTTCTGCAATGAGGAGCTCCCCGTTGTTTGTACTCTGACTCGAGGAATGTGAAAGCAGACATTTGCGGTAATTACAGCCATACTTCACATGCTGCACACATTCCTGCAGCCCTAACGCAAAGGATTAAGGCTAAGCAGGGAATTCCAAAGCAAGCAATCCGGATGCTGAGCCCAGCACTAACAACACAGGCATTTGAGAGCAGACACTTGCCATTCGATCCTCAAAGGTTTTAACCATGATGCCATCAGGCAGGGAGGTGGCCAGGAGAGCCATCTCTTTCCGCACGGTGCTAAAGAACTTCTTTGCTTCTGGGGGCTGGAACTCCATTTTCTTGAAGGTATGGGTGTCTGTGGGGCAAGGGGGAGAATGGGATTAAAGTCTGCCTTTAGAAACTGCCACAGGCTCCTTGTGAAGGCAAATCTATCCATGTGTTAAACCTATAATTTGGAAGATAAAAGCTGACTTGCTTTGGTGCTGAGCCAGGAGATTATTTGATTTTTCCCCATTCTGTACAGCAGCCACAACCTGCATCCCCTGTTCTCATGGTCCCAACACAACGCTGTCCCTGTGCCCCACAAGGAGCCCTGTCCCACAGCCAGGACAACGATGCATTGCACAAAGTGACGACCTAAACATAGCTCCCCATCTTTATTTATACACACCTGCAGGTTCAGAACAGTTTGGCCACCTTTCCTTCTCATGTCTGGCCTGGCTGCCGAGCACCTTGGGTTCCGCTGTCACCAGTGCTCCACACAACCAGATGCTCTTTTTCTTATTTTTGGCTTATTATCATTGGTGCAAGTGAACAAGGACACTCACCCACCAAGGACACCCAGCACAAGAACACCAGCTGTTCCCGGTCTGCTTCTCAACCAATCCATCCCTGCAAAAAAGCCTGAACAAACCCTGTAGCTTTCAAGAAAGGATCTGCAATGGAAAGCGACTGATCTTCACAGCCCTCCAAAGTTAGTTACCAATGTGGACAAAGCAGAAGCTTTCTGTGGCTTGAGAAGTTATGGTAGTCCCTAGAGATACCATGTAGAAGCCAGGTTTAAGTCCCAGAACAGACTGTGCTACAGAAGTTGTCTTAATTTCTCCTCCCCAGGTAATGAGCTGTGAAAACGACTAGGAAGAAGAGAGGATATGCGATCCAGAAGGCCTGGCAGCAAAGGTTTTGGAGAAAGAAACACTGCAGGACAGTGAAGGACAGCATCCCGCACCGCCCTGACCCAACACACTCACCTGGGGCATACTCCAGCACGGAGAAGACTTCTCCCTTGGCACTGGTGAAAGTGACCCCAGGCTTGCCTCCGCTCTGCTGGCAGAGCACTGGTGTCTCACTGGGCCACTCTGACCTCACTGGTGTCTGTGCCTCTGCTTTTTCTTCTTTCTTCTCTGTCTCCACCATGGCTTCCATCTTTTCCTCCTCTGCAATAGCCACATTATCCAAGGTCTTCTTTAGATTTTCCTGCAGCTTTTTAATATCATCCAAGAACTTCTTCTCTCGAGTAGGTTTTTCCAGCTCCACAGTTGGAGAAGTGGGAGAGCCAGTCAGCAGCTGCTCCACAGTCATATTTTTCAGGCTTTCCAGGATCTTGATGGCCTCCTTTAGTTCCCGGAAGCTCTTTGGGGTTACATCCTTGCCAGCTTTCTCTGCAGTGAGATCTGCAACTGCCATAGCCACAGCTCCCTGGACTTGTTCCTCTACTTTTCTCACCTCCTCTACTGCTGGCTCCTCAGGCTCTAACTCCTCAATTTTTGGGTGGTCGTCTTCCATGAGGCCATTGTCTGTCTCCCAGCTGTCGCTTTCATCCTCCCACTCAGAGGATGCCCCGCTGGTGCTGCCGTCAACAGAATCGTAGTCTGACTCCTCAATTTCTGATTCAATATTGTATAAGTGCTAAAGGAGAGCAGAGTTACAAGAGACTTAGGCTGAAGCACAGAGTTATAGCTGTTTTTAAATGCAAGTCACTTCTCAACATGAAAAAGGAACTTCCATCTAGGATTGGCTGGGCTGTTCAACCCCATCTATCCAGGGTGGACTGTGTTTGATCCAAGTAACATGCACATCACAGATTATGAATTGGCACAGCCCCATCCTTCAGCTTTTGAAGTAGGGTGTTGGGGGAGAACTACAGCAAGTTTTGGTGGGCTGCAGCCATGCCAGTGGCTGGGATTCAGCCAAGGATGCCCCAGGGCTTCTGAACACAGAGCTGGTTCAGGAGGTATTGGGTATTGTGTGCGGAGTTCGTATTTCTGGTCCTGCTTCTGCACCAGCAACTGCATTGGCACAGAGCCCTGGTTTGGCTGCCTCCACACTCCCCACTCTTCCACAGAGACAATGCTGGAACCAGGAAAACATTCCCACACCAGCTTTCTTCTCCTGTGGCACACAACGTTTTTTTTCCTGCTTAAAATTCAGCTGGGACAATGAAGCCTAACCCAAGTTGCTGAATAAGCTCTTCCACAAAACCTTCTCTTCCCCTTCACTACTGGAAGCTGAACCCACCCACACTCCCTCTAGCCTCACCTGTTATAATCATGCTTTTGCACATGCTACATCTCAGAACATTTTCCTGCAGAGGCTTACAGGCATACTCCAGCTATGAGCTCCAGTACAGGAGTAGGGGAACAAGAACAGCTTTGTAAGGCTGTGTTAGGAGTTTCAAGATGGAGCATCTTATCCACAGGCTTCTGACACTTGAATGACAGCCCAAGAATCCCCTTAATCTTGCACGATATGACCCCACAGGCTAAAGCGCATGGACACTGAGTTACCTTGTCAAAGCCCTGAACTGAACCAGCACTGCTGAGCCAGTCCTGTGCCACACAGGCAGACAGGCAGCCACAACAGGGGTTAGTTGGGTTCAACACAAGTGACTGCAGGCAGGAAAAGCCATCAAAACGCACTGCCCTCAAAGCTAATCCAAATCTGAGTCAGAAAGTTAATTAGCCAGTTATGCCATTTTTATTTTTAGAGCTGAGAAAAAGCACCCAGACAGCTCGTCTGTGGGCACATGGACAGGCATTGATAAATCACGGTTTTAACAACTGATAATGCACAGTCCTGACGTTTCCCCAACTCCCATAATTACACAGACGAACAGAATCGACAGGACCAGCGTGACACAGCAGGAGCTGCTGCAGAGCCCTGGCACCGCAGTGGGAGAACAGCCCTTTGTGGAGCACACATCAGCCCCCCGATTGTGCCCGTGATCCACGCACATGTGACAACAGGGGGAAGGGAGACAGCAGCCTGCTTTGTAATGCTCTCCTCCACTGCCATAGTGCAGGCATTGACTATTCTACTGTAATTAATGCAGAGCTGCCTGGTTCAAAAAGGAATCTCGATCAAGTGCTTTCTACTTGCAAATGCCTCTCTGCAGTGGAGGCAGTGGTGTTCTCTGCCATGGTGACAGAGATGGGACCCTACAGAAGCAGGTCTTCCTGTATCTTTAGGCTGTCTGCTGTAATTTGAGGCAAAAGGAAGAATACACATGGGATTAAACTGTACGTGGAGTAGCGGGTAAGATTACAAGATAGTACAACAAAACCTTAGAACAATGCAGAAGACAAATCAATGGAGTTAAGAGGATTAGTGTGGCTGTATCTGTATTTTTTAAGTTCACACTCAACTACTTTCTATCCTTGCCCTGGGAACAGATTTGGGTCTGATCCCTAGGTTAGCCAAGGTCACAACTTGTGGCTCCAGTCTAGCTTCTAGAGGAGCTTCTTTAGCAAAAGAAAACACCGTGGTATCATTTCACAAGCAAGAGAGAACAAGCAATCATCTTTCAGCAGTGCCTGAGTTGGGCAATGCAGTGAGCCTGGGCTCAAGCCAGAACTGATGATCCCTGAGCTCTGCAACCCCCTCTGCAAAGCAGCAGATGCTGGAGGCCAAGAGCAGGGCTGTGGTCGGAGCTGTGAATATTCTCTATATTCACAGGAGCGATGACCAATTAGTTGCCCGGTCCTCCTGACAAATGAAAGATTTATGTGGCAACAGAAGTGGGAAGCCACTCTACCATATGGGAAGGCAGCAATAAATCGAGCAAGACTCCCTTACACAGTGAATCTCTCTGCACCCAGGATTTAAACCCAAGATTTGTCACTCAGCTAAGAATTACAGAGATATCACAAGCTGGAGCAGGACCTCACCTGAGGCAGAATGATAGTCTTGGAATTATCAGCCCACACCACTTCCACTTTACTGCTGACATCCACGCGAGCCACCTGTCCAACCGAAGGCTGTGGAAACAAGAGCAGTTTGTCAGGCCCTTTTCTTTCTCAGGCATTTCAGTGCAGAGCCAGGAAGCCTTTAAGAAACAGATATCCCCCAGGCTGGAAACCCACCTAAAGCAATGTTTGTAGCCTGCAGTAGAAGCAGCAGGAGTCCTACAGTCTCATGTTAGGGAGAGAAGAATCCTACAAAGAGGGTTTCCATGAGGAACCCCACAACACTGCCACAGAGACAGGGAAAATTCCCCTTAAAGGTGGAGAGGACCAGGAGGGCTGGTCTGGCAGCAGATTCTCCCTTCTGATCAGGACCAGAGCCATTTGCAGGGCTACAGCTTTTCAGCAGGCAGCATCACTGGGCTTGTGACAGCCAGGGGACAGGACCTTCCCCTGAACTGGGCTGCCCTCTAGTGAGGTGCCATCCCATCGACTGGTCCCCATGCTCCACACCCAGCATCAGAGGCTCACGGCAGTCTCTCCCAGCAGAGAGTGCAGGCATGAACAGACAAGTCACAGGGTGTGCGCAGTAAGTGGCAACTTGCACTGGAACAAGGTTATTTAGGTCAGCTGAGCAAGCGCGGATGTGTTTCATGCTGATGAAACTAGAACCGCAGCTGAAGTAAGAGCCACACTATACCTTTTAACCCCTTTATAGGGCAGCAGTCTCAAAAGCTGGAGGTTTTCCCTGCACAGTAAGGAAGCCTTTTTCCTAGCAGATACTCCACAATAAAAGTTTTCCCCTTTTCCTCCCTAGAGATCCATCAGCTCAACAAAATGAACACATATGCAATAACACATATGAAAAACAGTCTGCTGCTGCCAAGTGAAACTGGTTCCATGACAAATCTACCGCTTGCTCAGGAGCCCACAGAACAGCCTCATATTAGAAGTCACTCTGAAATCCTAAGCAAGAGCTTTATTAAAAACACTCAGACATATGTTCAATTCCTGTCTCAAACTTTGTTCTCACTCTGCTATAGACTCTATCACCAAGGTCAAACGATTTCAAGGTTACATCTCCACTAGATTTGCAGATCTGAAATGTTATGCATGACAGTAGGAGACACTGATACAAAACTAGCAATCTAGAGAGTTCAGGATATCCATATAGGGCCCAAGGCCCTCCTACTGACTCTTTCAAATGTTTCCACTAATTCCTGGTAGCAATGTGGTCACATAACTGTGCCCAGAACCCACCTCATCCTCCTTAGCCGTGGCTCCATCCGAGTTGCCAATGCGAATCACAATGTCAGTAGTGCGGAAGCGGAAGTCCGGATGATCAGCAATATCATACACACTGACATCCTCCTCCTCCCCGATCAGCTGCATTGGAGACAAAATGCAAACCTGTCAGCTCTAGCACGCTGCACTGACCTTCCAAGCACACCTTCAGTGCTTAAAAACACTTTGTTATATTTTGGCAATTCTTAGTGCCTTCAACAGCCTGCAAGGAGTTGCTAATGTCCCTTCCTGTCACTTCATCTTGTAGCTCATTAATCAAGGCACAATAACGAAAGGAAACTGATATTCTGTCTCTCATTCGCTCACTCTCACCTTTACCTCTAGTTCCACATTACTACAATCAAGACACACAAGAACATTTTATTCCATTCTAAACACCCAGATTTCTCAAAGCAGTTCAGCGGGGCTCAAAGGATGGCCTTTACTTTTGAAACTATCTAAGGCAACAGGAAGCCTCTAACAAAAAGCATGTCATTTGATGGGAAACATCTTTCCTTTGATTTTTCCTGGAGAAGTGGTGCTAGGAGCCCACAGACAATGACAAACAAGTAAAGTGGAGCACAACCCTGGGCCGTATCAGTTATGACAATGTGGTCTCCCACTGTAAGGTAGACAGCAGTACACCTGATTTGAGAGGGGGACCCAAACCACACATCTCCAATAGACTGCAGTCTAAAAATTTCTAAAAAACCATGAGAGCCCCAAGAAAAGGTTATTAGGCTGTCTGTAGGCAACAGTGTCTGGTAGAGGCAAGCAGGACAACATGATTGATACTCTTTCCATGAGCTAGCAAAGATGTGGGAGAATAAAATTCTTTAGTGAAGTCAAGATAAACTGTCTGTGACCACTTCAGCAGACATCTTCATCCATACAAGAGCCCGACGTTGACTATAGGATGTGAGTCCTTTGCTTGGTCTTGATTGCCCTGCAGCGATCTACAAATATGAAGTGACACCACCTCTAGCTAAGTCTCCCAGGCCCAAAAGCACATTACTGGTCCCATCCTCAAGGACAAATTCCACTGCAGAGATGACTCCCAGACTTGTGTGTTTATCTGTGAAGCTCATGTTGTTTTGTGGCTGCTTTCTCTTAGCTGGTTCCAGCAGGCACCGACTCCTGCACTTACCTCCACATCATCTCCACTGGATTTCAACTTGAACCACTTCACCACACAGGTTCGCCCAATATGGTCACCAGACTGCACGACTCCATATAACCCAGGGTCCTGGGAGCTCTGAGCTTTTGGTTGCAATGGTAGGGAAGAAAATAGCCCAGTTAAGTGGAGGAGAACACACTTCACACAGCAACTGAGCTTGTCAGCTCCCAAGCTCTCACAGCTGAAATCTCTAATTTGTGAATGGCATGAGGAAAAACAGTTCTTCCTACACAGCCAAAATTGTACCCAGCTAACGAGCTGCACTTTAATGGGGCACAGAATGACAATAAAGTAAGATTATGTTGCATGGGACTGGGTGAACGCATTCACTTTAGGACCACTTTTGAGCTCTGTCAACAGGAGAAAACAGATCTGACTTTAATGCTCTGCTCCACACTGAGACTATCAGGGTTTCTGGACAGAATGCCCAAGAGCTCCATGGAAGCAGTCCAGGCTGTCACTGGTTTGGCAAAGAAAAAGGGATGCAAGAAGATGCCTCCAAATCCCCAAACCCTCCAATATAAAACAGAGGGTCATGACAGGCAAGCCATACAGTGTGAGGTAAGTTGTTAATTTCTCCTCTTTTCTGTGAGAGAGCTCAGAGCTGTTTGTGCTTTCAAGGAGAAGGTTGGGCCACCTCTACCCTACAGAAATACTGAGAATCCTAGCTTTGCTCCTTGGCATTTTTCCCTTTTGCATCTTGCCTGTCGTCACAGTTCAACCTCAGTATTTAAATAATGATTCTCTGCTGATGTTCACATTAAGTCACCTGAATTGTTGTCTGTCCCTTGTCAGGCTCTTGTGCCTACCTCAAGGCAGTACTACTCACAGCTACTGTAAAAAGGGCTACAATGTACGTTAGGGGATCCTGATTGAAGAATATTTCACAATTAAGAACATATTTTTTCCTGAGGAGAGCTCTGTTTTGACACCCAATACCTCTTTTGTCCACTACAAAATCCCCGGGGCAGAACTCATTGTTGTCCAGATGATGCACTGGAATCAGCTCATTGGAGCGAATGTTTGTCTCCACGGTGCCATCCTGCCACATCACGTCAGCCGAAGTCATCGTGGTCACCACTTCTACAGCAACCCTGGGAACACAGAAAGGCAGTGAGTCACCAGAGGGAACGTGCATGAGCACAACCCGAGCGTGATGCTGCCAACATCAGGAATCAAGATGGATCTCAGCAACACAAGGGTACACACATCAGCAGGCTGGAAAGCAACGCAGGAAACCCCATCTAGTCCCAGTGAAAGAAACTACAAGGCAGGCTTTGTTTTGATGGGTTCTCAGTCCCTGCAGATGTTACACTGCTGCAAGCCTACACTGCAGGAAGACACTTTCCAGGGAGCTGATGCAGAGCTTTTATTCCTAGTGGGGCAAATTAACTTCTACCAGCATCCACTTTCTACCCCTGGCACAGGCAAAACAGGAGCTTCAAATACTTAGAAACTTAAGATCTCCTCCACTGAAGCACCTTCTAGCCTGGAAGTGTCTTTGAAGCTAGAGAAGCATGGGACTGGAAAGGAAAGAAAGCAGCATCTATCTCAGCCCTTCCAGAAAGAAGAAAAAAAAACAAAAAAGAGGCAACACATTGAATGTGGGTGAAGCAAAAGGGTTTTGTTTAAAAGTCTCCTTCCCAGCTGTTCAAACACATACATGTGGCTCTCTGCAGTCCAGAAATGAAACCCAAACATGCAACAATGGACCACATGCTGGTCCTCTGCTGTGGAGCCTGGCAGAGATGCTTGAAGAGGCAAGTTGCCTGGGGACAGGAGGAACAGAGCTGCAGCCCAGCTGGACACTTCTAGTGATCCTCCATCATTTTCATCTCTCCTACAGTACAGAACAAATTGAATCCCATGTGGATTTTAAATATTGTCTTTATCTTGCTGGCCAGGCCTTTCAGACATAACACAAGTGCTGCATTTAAGTTGGTTTGAAGTCAAACCATAAAGAAGATAGAATAGGCAAATAGGAAAATTACCGTTTTCCCTCGGCACGTTCTTTATGAATATCAGAGAAGTATTTTTGAGTAGAAATAGTAAGCTTCTAGTAGGACCAACACTCACCAGCAGAAATTATCGGAGGAAATGTGTAACAGGTCAAGTGTGGTGGGTGACAAGCCAAGAGCCTTGGAGGAAGCAGGGACACGTGCAGCTGAGGATGGGAGTGGAAAGCCAGGCCACCCAAGGAATAATATGGCCCTGCCTGCAGTGCAGTTTACGCTGCTTTGCAAACAAAAGCCATGCCTTGGCATTAGCAAAAAGCCCTGTGTGTCCTCACTAAAAAGTAACCAGAGGTCTGTGTGCTGCCCAGAGAGCTGCAGAAGTCACTGAATGATGGGCCCCCTGCAGTCAGAGATGCCCAGGAGCTGACACATCAGAACTGGCGACTTACTGCAGCAAACCCATCCGCTCTGTATTTCTCAGCAGTACTTGGCAGCACGTGCTTACTGATGGTCTCACCAGCTTCATCTGAATAGCCAAACAGGGAAGACTCCTCATACTGAGCTCTGACCAGTTGCCACACGTCCTTTAAACTATCAGCTGGATCACATTCTGTGCTTAAAACCCTGTATATTTCTTATTCTCTATGACACGGTCATCTCTGCAAAGTGCCCCAACATCTGATGTCTGCAATTCCTTGTATAGAGCTGCCCAGATCCAGTACAGGAATCTCTCACTGTTGTCACACGGATTTCTCCCCACTGTCTGTATGGTGCAGAAAGCTAACAGGTTTACTGGCTAAGCTCTCCTTAATAAAACCTTTAGTGAAGTAGTGGCACTCAGCAGGGAGGTGAGAAGTGAAAAGTGAACCAAGAATCAGTTCCCAGGAACAATACCATGCACTTCCACTTTTTCTTTCACTTGAATACTCCTCTGCTGAGGTTTGTGACCTTCAAATCCAATTTCGCCAAAACCCACAAGGACTAAAGGAACAGGTCTCCTTGCATACAGGCAAAGCTAATATATCCAAACAAAATGTGAATGAAGCTCATGGCATTCTCAAACTACTGGATCCCTTGAATCCCAATAACGTCACTTTTCTGGGAGGATTCTCACCTATTATCTTCGCTAGTTCATTTCTGTGGAGGATCTGTACATAACTAAGTAGCCCAGGGAAGCCAGCAAGCCAGGCAGTAGACAGCTGTCAGATGCCTTTGCATCCCCTGAAAACAGCTTAAATATCCTCAAGTTAGGACAAAGGTAAAAGCTGCCGAGACACAGTTTTCTCTAGACATGGGCAGATACATGCCATGCTCCCTCCCCCAACCTACTGAAATAAGTTCATCCAAGGAGTGCAGTTTGTTCATTAAAAAAACCCAGTAAGAAGTACACTGCTGGCAGATGTGGCAGCTCCATCTCCAGAGCAGGGTAAGGATAACAGAGACCACTGCAGCATGAACCCCTCCCAGCCCAGACCTCTGTGCAGATCTGGAGACAGCTCCCCAGGTGGATAAGCTGCCTGTTCACGCTAGCATGGTTTGTCCTCAGCCTCTCCGCAGAAGCTGCCAATGAGGTAACCAATTAGTGTCATGTTTGAGCTGTATGATCTTTATTCACCCCTCTCTTTCTCCGCGTACAGAGTTTAGTGCAGCACAGATATGCTGCCGGTGCCTCGAGGCACATTCGAGATAGAATAGCATCAGTGTCACGTCACATGGCTCCAGTTTCATCAGGAGCTGGATTGAGACCAAGTTGATTTCACACAGGCCACTGCACAGTCATCGCAAGATAATCCCTGTTAGTTACTACGAAGCAGTGCTCTAAAAGGAGGCACACCACCATGCTCCACCCAAGCTGAGGAGTTGGTTTACAAATGAGAACTTTGATAAGGAAGATTTTGGCAAGTCCTGTGTTTGGAGATCCAACTCACCTGTCTCCTGGCTTAAACTCCCGTGAAATCTTGGTCTTCTTCTTCTTGTGCTTCCGCTTCAAGTTTTTGATGGAAAGAGGGATGCTCTTCTTGCGACCTGTGCCACTGCCACTCTGGGATGAGGCGGTGGAGCTGGCAGAAGAGGTGACAGAGCTGGTGTCATCAGTGTCATCAGCTGCCTCATCATCAGCATCTTGCTCCATGGACTGAAGCTGGTAGTCAGGCAACCCTTCATCTTTCAGCATATAGGGAGGCTGCTGCTGTCGTGCTGCTGCTCCCCCTTTCTCCTTCCCCGTTTCTTCAGACTGCTCCTCTTTTCTCTCCCCAGGACTTGGTGCACTGTTGGAAGAGTCATCCAGCTCACACTTTGATCCAGGCTTAAGGTCTTCTGATTTTTGGTCTGCAGCTCCAGCAGACTCTTTGTCAAGGGCTTCACTGGTACCCTGAGACTCCGGGGAGCATGACATGATCTTCACTATCTGCTTCTTCAGCAGCCGCCTCACCTGAAGAAAGCAGACCTGGGTCAGACAATACGCCTGTACACTCAAAGCTGCCAGCCAACTTGGGCAACTGTTAGCTTTGTACACAGAGGAAAACTGCACACTGTGGGCCTCTGCACACTCTACCTACACCACAGTACTCTGCAAAGCAGCATCTCACTGCTTTACTCAGGAGCAAATACCCACTGGTTCCCGAGCAGCACTGGCCTAGCTCAAGGAAAGTGAGTTTTGCTCTTTAAGGCTATTTTAAGCATGTTCTGAACTTCTCATTATGGAAGGTCACAAGAGGCTGCACAAGTTAATCTAACAGCCACAGCTATGCAGGGAGGTGATCATTCATGCTGCTGCTATCCTGTTATTCTAGGAACACCGCTGCTCTACAGCCAGCATGTAGACATCATGGCATGACTCATCTGGCCTAGGAAGCAGAGACTTCTTTCTTGTCTTACTGTAGCAAAAATTTAACTGAACAGTTCAACTCCATGAGAAACCTGAGGTCAGACTAGTGAAATGACATGTGTAATGGTCCCGGCTGTCACAGCACTCAGCTCTGACACGGCTTGATCCCTGCAAGGTGACACCTTTATGTTCAAAGTCCTGTTCATGTTCTCTTGTGGCATTAGCTGCATGCTTCACTCGGTGCAGACTGCTCTACAAGGTGACCTAGCTGCTGGCAACAAGAAGTCATTACTCTTTACAACCACCACTTCAAGAGTCACATTTCAGACCACGTGACTACCAGGAAGATTTCTGCTTTAAAAGCCACAGCGATCAGAAATGCTTAGAGAAGTCAATGCCTCCCTCAACCCCTCAACTCACCTTTTTGGCAACAGATCCTTCACCCAGGACACAGTTCCTCTCAGGGCATTCACAGGTGATTTTTGCAGGTTCCACCTTGTCTGGGAACACGTAGAGGCACCTTTCCCCAAGCTGCCTTTGGGCATGGTCAAAGCACCCTAGACGTTTTACCCTGGCAGAGCAGGAGGACAGCCATGAGCAAAGTGCAACAGCAGTAACAGAACCTAGCAGCAACCAGCAACTTCACAAGGCTGGCACAACTTCACGCCAAGGGCACTTCTTCTGGGGTGGCAGAAGCCAACACCACACCAAATCTTTTCCAGGCACACAATTCTGAAGTAGGAGTGGGAAATCTCAGCAGGGATTGGGTGTGGACACAAAGGGTTTGTGCGGGACACTCTCTCTCTGGCTCTCTCTCCCAGAGACAGCTGCTGAGAGACATTTGAAGCTGGCATTTTTTGTTGCTGTCATCTGAGAGTAGCACAAAATTTGTGCTATTACTCATCTGACTTTTCTTTCTGAGTTCTGTCCAGCCCATTTTTGCAGCTGCAGCCTGCAGAGGGCACCAGATGCTCCCTCAGCACCAGCCTGCGTCCCGAGCAGCACACCTCAGCTGCCTACTGCACACATCACTAAAAGGTTCAGTCCGCTCCAGACACAAGTGGAAGGACAATGTATGTCTGTTTCCAGATACCACCTTCCTCTATGCACTTGTCAGCTGGAGAGGACTGGTGGGATGCTAGTCCTTGTACTGGTGACTCAAATATCTGCTGAAGTAATTTGGAAGATACCGTCTCACATTTTTGAAGCTCTGGAATATACAGGCATGCAACAAGGCAAAAACCCCACTGGAAACAGCAGCATTGTGTCTGATCAGTTGGCAGGAATATCACCCACGGTCTGTGCAGGCCCTGGGTGCTGGGAGTAAAAAGGGGTTTTCAACTCATCTCACCTGGACAGGTTCTCCTGGCTGATTACAGAGGGAGGAGGGCTTACACTGTCAGTGCCTCCAGGACAAAAACTTTTAGTGATCCAAGTAACCTTTAGTTCTACCACCTGTACCTACAATATAAAGAGAGAAAGCAATTAAATTTTTCAGAGGCTTTCCCAGACCAGTGTCTAGGATCTGAATGTTTATGCACAAGAAAGCAGAAAACCTGCTTTTAGCATTTAATGTGGCCAAGTGCAGTTGCACTACAGCGCTCCTATAGCATGGCTCTTGGCAACACCAAGAGCTTCTGCAGTTTTTAACCTCAAGAAAGATGACATATGGCTTGGGAAGGAAACTATGGTACATGTAAATCAGCAGGCCAATGTCACAAAGAGACATGCTAATGAACTTGGAGCTGCTCCCTCTTTCAGTAAGTCAGCAGTGTTTCTCCTTTTTTGGATAGCACGCAATGTTAAGTTTCAAGAGAAGAAGTGCTTCTTCTACCCTAATGATCAGCAGTACTGGCCTCTCAGTGTATTGGCATCCAATCACCTCACAGGGTGCCTGCAGGGACCCCGGGAGGAAAAGCCAAACCACACAAAAGTCCTTTTAGTCCACAATGAGAAATTTGTCACCTCAGAACAGAGCCACAGTGCATTTGCTCTTAGAAGGTTACCATGGCAAGGGGACTGCTCCTGAACGCTGGCCAGGGACCACTCTGTGCAGAAGGTGGCTGTGCGTCAGCTTTGTTGTCAGTCCTTACCTCTTCCACCACCACTCTGAACTTGCTTTTTGTGCTCAGAACAGGCTTCACACCCGAGAGCCACTGCACACTGGAGAAGACTTTAGAAGGCCCAATGAGGACTTGCCCAGGATAAAAGCCGTATGAATCATCAAAGAACAGACCCTGTAGGGGAAAGGGAGAGGAGAAAAAAACAGTATAAAGGACTCATAAGATTTAAGATTCCAGCATTTCTCTTCTTTCATTTGTCATCAGTAAGATTAACCATAAAGAAAAAGTCTGCAAGTTGCAGACTCCTAAAGCTCATTCCTCTCCTGAAGTTGGTCCAGCAGTTCCTATAGCAACCTGCTCTGTCACACATCCAAACCAGACTATGATTCAGTGGGGGAGAAACAAAGGTACTTGCAAGAAACAAAAGATGTGTATTTCCACAAAAATTATCTCAGTAACACGGTGAAGCCAAGGCGGGCTGAGTCCTGGGCAAGGACACTCATATCTCTTTTGTGCTCTAATTCAAGCACCTACAGCTTTCAGAGCCAGAGGATGCCTGCCTTCACTGCTGTGCTCGTCAAATTAAGCTTGTAAGTATTACTCCTGTCTTAGGCGGATTAGTTAATATGACAGTTCTTTGAAAACAAAACAGGATGGTAAACACAACAATTGCTCTCCCAGAACTCTTTCCCACTGGTATTTAGAATGACTTGAGCTGAAGATTCAGAATGTGGGGGCGGACCGAGCAGTTTAGGGTAGATAAAATACTGAGCACAAAACTGTATCAAGTCTTGTACTTTGTCAGAAAGGATATGAGCAGTACAACAAGATCTAAGTCAGGTAAGTATCTAACACAGCAATTCTGAGTACGCAATCAGGAGTAACGCTGCAGACAGCTCATGTTTCAGACCAAACCGCAAGTCACCAGAGGACTATGTACAATTTAAAAGCAGTCTGACTCAAAACGAGGTATCTCAAAATTAGGTACCTAGAAGCTGAATGCTGCTACAACATCCATTCAGCAAGCAGAAAATATGCTGCACAACCCAAAGCAGCAGAGACTAAGAAACTGGAGAATATTTAGCAAAAGACCACACCTTTTCTGTATAGAAGAAAACCACAGCAGCACATCCTATTACACTGATATTCCATTTACTCTTCAAGAATTAGGCATCAAATGTTAAGAGAAGTGCAGTTTCAGATCAAAGGGACCTTTGCTTTGAAGGCTGCGAAGAATAAGGGCTGACTGCATTGCTAGTGCCTAAGAACTACACGGCATTTTCAGTCAACTCCCAGTGCCGCTGCCAGGAGTACAACAAGGCCCTGCTGATGCTGTTTGGAACACGAGCAAGCTGTCATCAGCCTTTGAAGGTGAGAGAGGTGACATCCCATCACCAGACATGTTTTACTCTCTGTTTTACCCAAAAGTCAGCAAAACCTTCCCCATCACGTGATCTGGAAAACGCCAGTATGGTGGCAGGTCTCCATTCAGAGAATGCGATGGACTACGGTAACAAGAGATACAGTGATGTATATGATCTGGAAACGTGCTTCTAGCAGAACACCTTTTAAACAATATGCCCTTTTCCAGAAGGGGAACAATTTTGAAAGCATTAAATGGAGTAAGAGCCTTTTCAAGCATGTACAGATGTAATGAATAGACAGTGAACTGCCTTGACATCAGCCACCTGACTGCATGTTACGCAAGGTGTTTGCAAAAAAGCAGTTGGATATACTAATTGTAATACCTCCTCAAAACCTGCTCGTTACTAACACTACCTTTAAGCTATGCTTTGTTACACTTACTTCAAATGAAGATCTAGTGAAGTGGTTTTCAGCTGTGATGCATCATTTAATTTTTAGGCTTAATAAGTGCCTATGGTTTTGCCTTCCCCCTCCCTCCTGCACATCCTTACAAGATGACATTGGTCAAAAAGACTCTGAGGAGAACCAGCAGCTTACCGAGTCGCTGACATGAGGACAAACATCATACAGCTTGGCTCCATCCTCTGTGCTCATGGAACACCTGGAAAACAGACAAGAGAGACTGTCGCATTTCCAGAGTCATCCACCTCAAAAGCAAACAGCTACTGTGTCAGTGGGTCTGTCCATACACCCAGCAGCACATTGCTGAGCTTTTATGGTCCATAGCAAACCCAGTTATAGACGAACTATAAAAGCACTGCCTGGTATCTAAATGTTCTGTCCTGGTTTGAGCTAAATAGAACTAATTTTCTATTTAGTGACTTTACTTTTCAGCTCAGTCTCTTTTAAGTGGCTGAACTTGCTGAAAACTAGCAGCATGTTTTTCCCAAACAGCACTGCTAGAAGATATGCTCAAGGTCAGTTGTCTCATCATGGGTGCTGTGTCTGCACCTACGGGGGGGAAGCGGACCCAAAACTGACCAACGAGGTATTCCACCCCACATACGTCATACTCGGTATAAAGCCGAGGGATCACGAGGGTCTCAAATCCTTTTTCCATCTTGGAGCCTTTCCATCTCAGACCCTTCCATCCGTCTCGATCCTGCAGAGGCTGAAGCCTGAGCAGAATCCTGCTCGTTCGTCTGCCGCTGATCCTGATTTGTGTGTCCTGCATCCTGCTCCCACTGCTGCTGAGTTTGGTCTGAGACTTTTCCAGTGCCCGGCTCTGCAGAGCCTCTGGCGACGTATTCGTCATTGGGGGGAGGGTGGGTGGAGGATTTTATATTGGTTTTGTATATATTTGTACATATCTGTATATATTTCATTATTTTCCTATACACATTATTATACTGTAGTATTAGTATTATTATTTTATCAAATCTGTTAGTTTCTTTTCCAACCTGTAAAGTCTCTCTCCCTTATTCTCTTTGCTCCTCCCTTTTGGGGAGGGGAGAGGGGTTAATAGAGAGCATCTGTCCAGGATTTAGTGGCCGGCCCAGCCCTAAACCATGACAGGTTCCATTCAGCATGTAAAAAAAACATTTATAATTGAGTAATATGCAGGGTGCTGGACAAGATTTGTCTGCCACAAAGGTCCCATTTGTTATTCATATTGATGCTAGAAAGTAAAGGCAATTTGAGTGTACTTGCTTCAGTAATAGCTTCAATTCTAGAGTCAGTTCTGGTGGGATTTCAAATGATTAATCAGGAAGAGATTTTTGAAAACAGTTACCTCATTTTATATATCTATGCATGAGCTGGTAACAGAAGCCAGGCAAGGTTTTAAATTGCACCACTAACTGCAGGCAATAGAGACAGAAGTGTAGCTATTTTTCACTCCCAGTTTAACATATGCAAAGAACCTTCCAGCCTGGGTTAACTGAAAGCTAAAATAATCAAAATTTCAGACGCATCCACCAGTCATCTGTTATAGCTCTTGCATTACTCGCTTCTCTTAGAAAGACTCAGAGCTGGCTGTAGGGTTGTGCATTTGTTTAGGGTGGTGTTTTTTTGTTTTGGTTTTTTTTGTTTTGTTTTAAATGTCAACACTCAATTGACAAGACAGATGGGTTATTCCCCAGCTGCCAGGCCCATAAGCCTCTTGACCCTCCACTGGTTCCTTCTTCCCCTGCATCAATAAAAAAAAGTTTGTTGGACAAGACAGGCCTCAGTAACAGAGCAAATGTCGTGAATTCAGAGGGGTTTAGCTCACAAGTAACTTTCCAACGTGCACAAGGAGCAGAATTCAGATCTTTCCGCTGGCTTTGCAGAAGTAGCCAGATATTTCTTTCAGTATGTCTGCTTAAATCTCTCTCTAAAAATAGGAACTCTGGATTATATCTTCATTGAAAAAACATTCCTAATACAGTTGCAAGTAACAGTTAAAAAAGCAATCTTGGGCTGCTTTTTCATCTTTGATAAAAACCACTAGCCTGCAAGTCTGCACGCTTTCACAGACCTTTTTTAAAGGCAATAATGCTCCCTGCATCTCAGTGAAATTACGCTCTCCTACTGAGCAAAGGTCTGGAATAGTGATTCATCTTAAACAGCTACCTTTTCAGAGGAGCAGCACAGTTTAACAACCAATGTGCTTTAGTTCTGGAGCACTGATCTGCTGGGACTAAAAAAAAATATCAACCTTTCAGACAACGGCTTTTCCAGAGGGTGACCAATGAATCTCAATGTTTTCAGAGAAAGGTGTTTTCTTACTCTACATCTGAAGATAATGCAAGCAGAGAACTTATCAGTATGTGAATGAAGCCCAGCCCATTTCCAGTGCTCCTAAAATAGATTGTGAAACCCAAAGGGGACACTCTTCAGAAAGAGAAGTACCTGGCTCCATTGGAAAGCTTGAGGATGACCTGGTTCTTCAAATCATAGACCTTGCCCAGCCAGCAGTCATAGGCTATGTAGTCACCATACATGAAAGGCTATGAAGAAAACAGGAAACAAAAACCTTATAAACAGAAACCCTTATACTTTGAGCTATCAAGTACGTCCTCACACAACACAGATCAGATAGCAATCTCAAAGGGATTTGACAGTAACTGCAGATCTTGCTGTAAACTGGAAAAAACATACATTGAAGAGTTTGCTTGACAGCCAGCATATAGCCTGGATTTTCCACTTAAATAGCTTGGGCTTTCTGGTCTGTTTTTTTTCCTCAGATCTTAAACTTCCTAAGTTACACTTGCTTTCACCCAATATTAACAATTAATTTTTATTACTGACCCTAATATAGTCCATCCCAAGCAGAAAAGCCTGTATCCCACTGTCTTTTCACAAGCTGTTTCTCGAAAAGGGTCTTGACACTTCTACTCTTCACTCCCAAATTGTCTTTTTCTCAGAGGAAAAAGAATGATGAAATCTTATCCCACCTGGTCTCTGGAAATCACCCACCCACTCAAGAGGGAGAGCCAGGTACATTTCAGACTGTTCCAGCTCAGCAGAAATATACTCTATTCCTCTTGGCATTTTCATAGCCTGTTTAAACAATAACAATACTGCAGCTGAGAAGCTCTGTGCCACTGCCACAGGGCTGCCCCATCAGGTCGTCACACCAGCCCATCTCAATGCAGAAGTTCTCACACAATTTAACATCAACTTAGCCCTCCAAGTCAATTTGGTCTCAGGGATGTGATCAGAAACACAGAACAGATGGGGTGATGAGGCGATGCTGCATCATCTTCTTGCAGGGAGGATGCTTTCAGTAAGTTTAAAATAAAACCAAACCGCAGATGCATCCTGCACAATATGGATGCCTCCTTTGCATGTGTTACTTGGAATACAGCAGCATTCCTCCAAACCACCAAGTCCTGGCTCCCACGTGTATTTTGGCTGTGTTCTCACCCAGATATGTTGCAGGTCTTTGCTGTTGACAGGGTAGAGAATGCAGTTGGTTCCTACCAGCTTCACAGCACACTCTATATTGACATCAATTACAGTCCCACACTGGCTGTCCTGAAAATGCAAAAGAGAAGAAGAGTTTATTACCCAGGGCAGGTCCTACATACGCACGTACGCTCTGTGTACAGATGGGAAGCGCAGAGACAAGTCTCAACAGTAAAACCACCTTGCAGCCCTCAGTCCTTCATTCTGAAGGGGCATTTCACATGACCCTGAGACAGCTCAGAAGGTGCTATCACTATTAAAAGATCTGCAGTATTTTCTTCCCAGTTAAA
The DNA here is from genome assembly GCF_000695765.1 of Mesitornis unicolor. Lineage (NCBI taxonomy): Eukaryota > Metazoa > Chordata > Aves > Mesitornithiformes > Mesitornithidae > Mesitornis > Mesitornis unicolor. The sequence goes on along the minus strand of NW_010209500.1, from coordinate 38,193 downwards.
ATCTGCAATAGCTGCTAATGCAGCAGCCCAGAGACTCCTGTGTCTGGTTAAATAAAACCACACTTTGTACAGGTCATTAGCATTTACTTGCTTTAAAATCTGCCTGGCTCCTCAGTCTGTTCAACTGAGTAGATCACTGCAACTCCATAGGCACTGCCCTGAGCCAGCAAAGGCAGGACAGATCATCAACCCCAGCACACAAGAGAAAGCCTTTAAAGCTATCTGACTTCTCATGTAAAGCTTGATTTCAGAGGACAATATAAACGGCCTTCAGTTACTGCCATACTAAAAAAAACCTAACTGGCACCTCTCTATAGATTTCAAGGTTTCAAGCCAGATGATTTACAGTTGGTCCAATTACGAGATAGTTGTCATTATCTCCCTCGCTTTTTTGCAAAGTTTTAATCTTTTTTGTCCTGGAGAAAATAATGCATGCTGTCAAGAGCCTTCTGGGGACAGATTGGCAGGGAGCACGCAATATGCACATTGCTTACACATATGGCCGAGGCCTGCAAGGAAGGGCTGCTAACCCAAACACTGTCAAATGCGGCAGCTGCCCTGGCCTCCTGACAGCTGGGACAATCAATATTCTTATTTATTAAAGACCACAAGTCCATTACAAAAGCTGACTGAGGGCCAGCATGACAAATGCCCTGGTATCAGCAACTTCTGAAGCTGTCCTTATCTCAAACATCAAGGTCTCTGCCCCAACACGACTTGAGCGCAACACTCCAAGGGCTCATACCCTGTGAGAAGTGGATTTGTTTGCTCAGTCCACTTACAAACATGCTGTTCTTTCGACCACGTTAAATATTTATTCAAAGATTTCACTCAGAGCCCTGGGCAGCCCTTTTGGGAGTTCAGGAGTTTTGCTGGTGCTTGACTCTTCCAGTCTCATCTCGGGGACTGGTAGTTACAGCACAGACACCCGACAGACACCTGCAGTCAGGACAATTCCTGGACAGACTGCTCAGCCCATTTGGCCGGCTTGGCTTTCCACCTGCCTGTGCAAGTCTGCTTTCTCACACCCCATAAACCCTGTGCTCCTCAGCCCCTTGGCTCCCGACGTGGTGGTGATGAGGAAGACTGGCAGAGACCAACACAGCAGGGACTCCTTCCCTCCACCTGCTCCACATATCATTCCCCTTTCTTTCCAGAAAGGCTGGAAAGCAAAGGGAGCTGTGCCCAGCTCCAGCTCCATCACGACAGACAGCAGCTAAGCTGCACAGGCTGCCAGGAAGAGCTCAGCAGAGCTGTATGGTAGCTCTCACCTGAACAGGTTTGCCAGAACCACACCAGATTTGCAACAGCTGCTGCCAGCACGACTCAAGCCATAGGATGAGCAAGGTCTGCTCAGAAATGGCACCAGCTCAACAAACCCACAGCTTCTGAAGGCCAGAGCACAGCCACCTACCCTGCTTTTCCTCCAGATTAAGCTAAATGAAACATGCCCAGTCCATCCTCTGCCTGTGCTTTGCAGTTCAGGGCCTGTGTTTTAAATTTCTTAGCTGTCAGAACCAAAAATACCTCAAGAAACAAATCCCTTCCCGCACTCTAAGCATTTCAGAATTAATTTCTCCTTTATCAGCAGCCAATGTGACAGCAGCTCTGAGACACGATACCATCCAACACCTGCAGTTTCTGTGCATCACCTTATCTCTGGGTCTAAACGCCCTTTTATTGATGGTGAAAGAATAACAAGTAATAAACCGAAGACTGGGGCAACTGCCGTACACCACCATCCTCTGCCCATTCTCTAAAGTGACAGTTTCCCCACGGAGAAGGTGCCTGCACCATCCTACAAACCTGCCTCCCATCTAATGCAGTTGGGTGCTATTAGTCATGGGCAAAAGCACTGGGTTTAGTTCAGCTGGCTTCTCCTTTCAGTTGCAAAACGCTTGAGCAAGCACCGAGTAGTTAAGAAAGCACAGATCAATGTCACAAGCATCCCCAGAAGATGCGGGGCCCTTGAGTCACAGCTCTCCTCCCTTACCTGCCACTGAACCTTGTTTTATTATGTGTTTATTTATTCCGCTGTCACATGAAACATTAGCCAGCGCCAGGGGAGGCAGATTTGCAGGCTGAGGGGTTCTGCTGAATCACACTGTGATTAGAGCGGTGCTCAGCAGTGCAGTCCTGGAGTGAGAAGTCACCAACTCGTCTCCTGTCTTCCAGAGCAGGTCTATGGCTGGAGCACAGCTCCCCAGCAGCCTGCTTGAATACAACTGTCCTGTCCTGTCCATTAAAGGAGAGGCCAAGTCAAATGAGCTGACATTTCACAGCTCTGCTGCAAAAATCAGTTTCCATCAACCCCAGCAGCAGGACTGGAAAAGGGAGGTGACTGATCTTCATGAGAAGAGCTGAGGGTTCACACCCCACACACACCAGCATTAAGTGCACTCCCTAGACCTTTTTCCTGCTGCTTCTGGTACCCTGACAACACGTACCACACTGGAGACACTGAATATTTAAGCAGCGAATGGATGCAGAAGTGGCTCTCTCCCTTCCCCACCAGAGACAAGGCAGACCAGCAAATTCCCAGCAGAGAACAGCAGCTCAGCCAGCACAGGCTGCAATCCCCCATCTTTTACCTCCCATCCTTTTACTCTTTCCTCAGTGCTCTCCTTTCTAATAAGAGGATTTTTATGCCACCTTCTTATCCCTTTATTTAAAAGCGACAGCACAGCCCAGCATCCTTTGAAGCAACAAAATCCAGGTGTCTAACAGATTCCAGACCTTCTTCTAATCTTTCCCCCAAATTAGCACATCACCTGGAAAAAAAATGAACTCTGCCACTTTCAGCACTTCTCATCCAGCCGGATTAGAGTTACAGGCCCAACTGCACTCAGAAAATGATCTCATTTTCTGCATTACCCCTGAGGCAGTCTTTCCCCACACTCCGTACTCGATGAGAAGCACATGAATTTGAGTCAGCTCTCCTCTCTTGAGGAACAGAGGATTTCGAGTCCTTCCCGCTCAAGGTTAAAAACAAGCCCTAAGAGAGTGTGGTGAATACAGAATAAGTTCTACATTGTGCATTTGCCAGGCCAACTGGTGCAGGGCAGCCATCCCATATCCTGAATTTGGCAGGCTGACACCTGCAGATTTTCTATTTTAAATACTCTTGTAATTTTTGGAATATATCTGTTTAAAAACAATGGACTTTCTTTGCGATAGAAGGCATTTATTGTGTCATTTAGCACTGACATATAAAACATACTTGAGGGTAAGGTGAAGTATAAGTCATCTTCAGATCTGCTGTGCTTTTGAACAGAGAGAAGAAATTGAGTTATACCCTCACCATTCCATCAATTAAAAAAAATGAACTTGTCAGCCACTAGTACAAATGGTCAAGCAAAAGCCAGTGTTTAAACACAGACAACAAATGAGCCTGTAAAACAACTGCTGGGTAATGTATCTACTGCTACACATGTACCAAGCCAGAGATGCCAATTTCTGCTCAGATGAGTATGCAAATTGCAAACAAAAGCAGCACATCAATGTTTGCCAAGAGGGGAACAATTTGCTGTCCTGAAAGCTTAAAATGGCTTTAAGAAGTACTGGAGAACAAACAGTTGAGAGGCAGGACTCAGAGCATCCCTCTCTGAGCAAGGAGGGTACGCTACAGAGTCCAGCTGTGCCAGGTACAATGGTGTGAAATCTCAATATTAGATGGTATTTCAATTTGTTAGCTGTGCATTGTTTTGGATTGAAACACTTTCATAAAGCTGCAGTTCTAGTAAGATATGTTGACTCCAAATTTCCATTTCAAACAATTAAATTTCTTAAGCAAATATTTTGACCCAGCATTTTTCAGATTACCCTTCAAGTTTCTCTCTCCCTTTCAAAACAAGTTTTTCTCTTGCCTTTGAAACATTCTGTGAAAAAGGGGTGGGTTTATTTATTTATTTTTTAATTGACACAGAAGACTTCATTTAAAAACCCAAAATCCTCGGTCAGAGAATGGCCTTCCCCAGCCCTGCCCGAGGCTGCACACCATGTGGTGTGACTGCAGCAGTCAGTGGCCAGCTGTCTGCTCCATCTCAGCCCTGGTAGCCACACCAAGCCAAGAGGAGATGCAGGCGTGCACATGGCAGGCCATATGGCTCAGGGTTACGGGTTAGGTGTGAGCAGCAGCAAGAAATTACCCACCTAGCTAAGCTCCTAAAGAGACCACATCTCATCCCATAATCAATACGGAAACTATGTATTTCCCCTATGCAAAAAACAGACCCACACATCTCCAATAAGCACAAATGTTGTACAACGAGAACAGAATGATTAGGACTTAAAATAGTATCCAGGAAGAGTAAAGGTGATGATTACAGGCTGCTGATTAAGAAACAGCTTGCTTTCTGCCGGCCCAGCTGTGTCAGATGCTTCAGCAGTGTTGGGATTTGCTGTATTTTTGGGAGAAATTGGACAAGATGGTGCTCACTGTAGACTGAGACGTCTCCCTGAAAATATTTCCTCCAAATTCTCTACCAGGAGTGTGATCTGCCTTCAATCCAGCCTCCCTGTTAGGGCTGGGATTGCAGGTCCACATGTCAGGATGGATTGGATTAAAACTTAAAGGATGGCAGGACAGACGAGCAGCTTGTCTCACTACCTGACATTATCAGGCTTGCTTGCTCAAGAGACCTTTGCAGGTACGCAACAGGAGAGAGGCAGCCTTATCAGCATTTCGTTTTCAAAGGATGCAGCTAGGTCTATCAAACACTAAAAACAGCACACGCTCAAAGCATTACCGTTCGGCTCCGTTCAGGCAATTTGGCAAGTCTTAGAAATGCATGCAGCAGTATCACGATCAAAAAGGGATAAAGAAAAAAGCACTTACGCTGGAGCTCATATGTCTGACCACATCTCGAGGGACCACAGAGCGATCTTCAAGCTTCAGCTAAGAAGAGAGAAAGAGACAGACACCGAATTTAGTGACCCCAGATTACACTTGGTCAGAAATAACATGACAAATACAAATGCACAGTGTCCTGCTCCTCAGAACTGAGGAGGTTTTCAGAGGATGCCGAGGTGCTTCTATACGCAGAGTTAACTCCCCTGGCATGTTCACAAACTTCAGTTGACAGAGTGAAACAGCAACCAGGCGACCTGTCCATGGCTGCCCTAAGTCAGCAGAGACATCAGAAAGGGGGCAGACATTGACTTGTTCATCGCTTCAAGTCTCTTCCTCCATCTGCACCACTTCCCACCCCCACCCAGTCTATGCACTAGAGAAGACAGAAGACACAGGAATAAGTGCATCACACCACAGTTCTGCGTCTTATCCTGTATGTTTTTTCACCATCGATACTCTCAAATATCTGTGGAGATTCTGTTTGGCCTGGAGTATTTTAGGCAAGGTACTGTATAGTGAGAAGACTGAGCTGGCAGGCGAACTGGCTTTGGCACCAAACTCACTGCAGCAAGCACTTGTCTTGGAGAAAAAAAAAAAGAAGGTAAAGAAATGGTCATTGCTCTACTCGGTAGTTCCCAGGTCCATGCAGGTAACGCAAAACGACGACAACAGCGTGCATAAAGTCACACCTTCAGCTCTTGCTAAAGCACTTGGTGGCAAAGAGCTGGACCAACAGACACAGCAGCCCATCGTTACATATTCTACACCAGTTCACACAGAGTTGTGGGCAGCAGGAGTGGTTACTGGTAAGGGAAGGTATCATTTGATGAATCTCCAATGACGACTGGCCAGTTAACCAGGCGATGTCCTTCCGAAACTGGTCCTTCCTCAAGCTGTTTCAGTGACCTCAAGACGCCTTGCAGGCAACTTCAGCAAGTGTTACCAGCGAGCTCAAAACTACAAAATGCAGTTGTCATCAAATACACTAATGCTAAACCACCACACGAGGGATAACACCCTAAGCATACTAACAGGGAGGCCACAAGACTGAGCTCCAGTTTCAGGCCTGCTCAGCCCCACAGTAACTCAGTTGAGATTTCCTCCAGCTGAACAGGGAAGAGCCTCACCCGCATTTTGGTGGTCAGGACCGTATTTGCACTCATGCATCATTCTGAGCCCTGCAAACACACTCACTGCACACCACGCATTTCCAGAAGCACCATGTGAAGGCAGCATCAGGAACAGAGCCTCTTCACATCTCGCTTCCAGAAAACACCTCAACACCTCTCCACTGCTGCTGCATTCGCTGCTTTTTCTCGTTGCTGCCCAGCCCATAATCCACCATGCTTTGTCGGCATTTCATCCTAACCCACACCCTGGCTGACAGCCTCCTTTACTAAATTAGACAGCAATCTATAATCCAAGGACAGGATGCGGCATCAGACCAAAGTACCTGAGTATTTATTGTCCTCTTGATGGTGTTTCAGTAATGAAGGAAGAGCGCCCGCCAGCTAAGCTTTTAGACCCAACTTCTGGAGTCACAATTCCACCAGAGTGGGAAACCAGCAGCTTCCCACAGCCCATTTCCAGACTGGGGAAGTGTTTTCATCGCCTCCCACATCCCACCAGGGTATATGGATAGACATCAACTTTTATACAGCTTCCTAAAATTCTTTGTTAAAAGAAGTACTGTCTAGATAGCCTCTTAACATCCAGCACCATGCAGCAACATGCGCATTCCAGTAAGTACTCATGCATGAGTGGCAGTCTGGGTACTTTAACTGGAGTTCTCTTGCTGCAGAGCTCCAAGTATGCAATGATACTTTCATTTCAACATGCATTAGGGCAATTTAATCTGTGACACGTGGTGTTTACATCGACACGTTATGTTTCAACACACCACTGAGTCACACCTCTTTGTTCTGTACTAAACAGTATTGGAAGAACCCAGACTGACAAGATGATCTGATGCTACCTGGCAGCAGCAATATTTGCGTGTTAGTCAACTCTGGTAAATCACAGAAGCTGCAAATTGAGCAGCCTTCCCATTTTGTGATCCTTCCTGAAGGAAATAATCACACAAATTCTTCTCAAAGCAAGGCATGAAACTTTTTCTGCAGGGGAACCCCATTTAACCTGTTTTCAGCTCTCCTGATTTTTAAAGGCAGCAGCACTTTTTTCAGCTTCATGTGCCAGACCCACCTGCCTCAGTTGCTAGGATAAGCAAGCCAAGTACTAGGCAGGACACCAGCACCAACAATAAATACTTAACAGGTCTGTCATCACACAAAAGCCTGTCAAAACCCAGAAGAAACCCGACTGAACGGCTGCTGATGAACGCATGACAGCTCAGTCATTCCTCCTCTCACTTCGTACCCAGAGCGATGTGATCATCAGCTGAAGGTGAGCCCCCTCACTCAGTGAGGAAACTAAATTTTGGAGAAGCACTTTTAAAATAGATACTTAGAGTCCTCTAAGTATTTCCCTCTATCAAAGTCAGTATTTACATCACTAGTTTTATGTTCCAGGCGTGCGCCTTGATAATAGCCCCAAAAATGAGAAATCTCAGTTTCCCAGAGATGCTCTCAGCCAGCCCTGCACTCCTGTATGCCAAGCCAGGCTCAACACCCTCCAAACACCTTGAATGCAAGGCACGTTTTGTGTTGTCTTTTAAAAAAATAAATTCACATTTATGTACGTTAAATAAAGCAAAGACACTCACTACTGCACACACAGGCAAAAAGGAACGACCACCCACCCACCAGGAGCCAGTTATGTTGGTTGTTACACCAACTGCAAAAAGAGGCAGAATAGCTCTGGCACCCATTTATTTCCTCTGTTATTCAGATGCTCTCTTGGTGCTGAATCAAGCCCTGAGCTCCACAGCAAATCTACCAGGCAAAAGGCACCAGCTGCAATCTGGAGAACATCTGATACTTCACCACGTCTGATGATGCTCTCACACCACACACAACAGGAGGGGCACAGAAATTTTGATTTTTGCATAGAGAACAAGCATCCTCAGGAACATGTTCCCCTTCTCAGCTGAGTCACCTCACCTTGAATGAAATAAAGCAGACATCAGGGCTCTCACCTGAAACTGGGTGGACTAGGAGAGAAGGACAGACATTTCTGCCTGGCTGCTGAACGCTAACTTGTTAAGCTTTGGTAGCTTATTGCTTCAAGCAATTTGTCTAATTTATTATCACAAACTTGCCACTTGAAGCAAAATACTTTTGATTTGTGGTTTGATTTTTTTTTTAATTAACTGCACAAGTTGGGAGATGTCTGTGTCAGCAAACTGGATTCTCGCTTCAGCAAACAATTTAGCAGTTGGGTGTAAGCATCCTTGGGCAGGGGTGGGCTAAACTCATGCTGTAACTCTTGGGGTTCAACCTCTCAACTCCATAAAGCAAATGGGGGACATGGGTCCAATTTTCCTCTTCAACTTTCTGACACGAGATCAAAACCAGAGCAATTTATTTTGATGATTTGGACCAGCCACAGTGCCAAGTATTGTGGCAAGTAAATAGGTAGCAAACACTTCTCAAGTTTAGTGACAAATAGAGTTGAGATTGACATAGGGACAACTAGCAGTGGTTGGTGTGTATCCAAAAAAAATCCCAAAAACCTGGAAGTACTCAGTAGTGGTATAAATCCCATGTCACTGTCTGCATATTTACCATCAGGGCTTAAATTCATTAATTATCTGCTCCCATTTGCTTGTAACATCATTGGTACCCAACAGTAGACAAAAGTACCTCTCCACGGCCTCCAGCTCCCAGTGTTGTCTTCCCTCCCCAGTGTTTCATCCAGTAGAGGGGAAAAGACAACACATAGGTGCTTACTGCCAGCACATCTCTTCCTCTCCTATTCCTGCACAGTATCTTTTCTGCACAGGGCAGGAGTCTTCACAATTTACTTTAGGAGAAATCACAGGAGGTAATTCTGGCTGCACATAGCAGCATTTGGTTTTGCTATGGCCGCACTTCACCTCAAGTGGGCAATGTTGTCACAGGAGATAATTACGAACAAGCAGTCTCCTGCTGCGAACAACCCAAGGATGGAAGCTGGGGAACAAGCTTAGAGACAGCAGGGAACCACAGTTTTAAAGGCTGAATGCATCTACACAGTCACTGGTTCAGTCTCAAACACACCAGCATGCACCTTTTGCACAGGCTCCCTCAGAGCCTTCAGAGGAGCTGACCACGAAGGGGACCTTGCGGGTTCAGCCCACGCCTGGGCACCAGAGAGGACGGGAGACCTTGGCACCAAGACCCATCATTGCCCAGGGCTGAGGTGCAGATCACGGTTCCTTCATGTCCAACACCCAGTGACACATGGACATGGGAGCACACCTTTTGTCCGGATCAGCCATGTTCTCCAGCAACACAGAGCACACCCTGGCTACGAAAGATGACATCTGATCCAGCATAGCGCTTGCCAATACCAACTTGCACTGTTAAAGTTCATGCTTGGTCAGTGCTGTCTCATGTAACTGCAATGTCTGACCAGTAGAGAATAAAATTTGCTCGAAGGTGCTGGTGTGATCCTACAGCCTCTACCTCCATCACAATCACTGTGGTGGTAACATCAGTTTCTACTCCAGACACTTTCCAGATTTTATCCTCCAAAACAACAGCCCTGGGAAGCAGCACATAAGGACGGAGGAGAAAAAGCAGCACTCACACCCCCTTTCTTGGTAACTGCTTATAAAAATGGGAATACAGAGCATTGCAAAAAAATGGAGGAAAACACAATGCTGGATATGAAACTCCATACAATTACCTGAGTATGATGGTTGAAATGTTTATCCAACTGAGAGTTAAAAGAGATCTATTTATTATGGAAGTTGTTTCTTGCCATTTGAGCTAAGCAAGGACTGGGCTAGCAGTGGTCACTGTGACGAGGGCAGGGAAGCCATACTCTGACCTGCACAGATCTGCCGCCACTGTTCATCCTGGGCTATTTCTCCACCTCACACGTCCCAGCACTTTCCTCGCACATCTTGTGTAACCGATCTCATTTAAACCCCTGTTCCCAGGCTCTCCTACATTTTCAAACAAACAAACAAAAAAGTTGCTTGCAATTTTATAAAGTCTGTCTTGTACTAGAGATGGTGAGGTCTCTCAGTGGGACTAAGAAAGAAAGAGGAGAAAAATAATAAAGAATGCCTTCTGGATGTATTACTGCTCTATGGACTCCTGTTTAGTCAAGCTGAGGTATTATGCACAGAAAACATGTCACTCTTGTCTTGTCATTTCTGTGGCAATGGTCATGATGAAGGAGAAATGAACTTGATACCTGATTGCTTTCCAAAGTTTAACAGTTAGAATTTTAGTCTCACACATTGAGGTTTTTTAAAACTCTTACGAGAGTGCTCCTGGCAAGTGAAGTGGAGGCATCTGTCCTGCAGTTAAAAATTAATCCACTTCCTGGGACATCCCTCCAGGTCTCCAGCTTCGACTGTCCATGTCCTCCAATTCCCACGTTAGTATTTTGGTTTTGAAGGGACAGCACCTCCGTGTTAGCTCGGAAGTTGTCATGGAAACTTGTAGCATCAATGCTCAAAAAAACCTACATCAGAGAGCACTGGTCTGTGACTGGGCCCACTTCAGGGCTTTAACTGGGGGTTAAGGGGAAACTTCCTTACTACCACAGAGCAGCTCCTGGCCACCACTAGCTCCAGTCCCAGGCACTGAGAGAAAACACAACGGTGCCAACTGGTGCTATGGCTGGTTGTGACCTGGAGCACAGCTGGGAGCAGCCAGCCCACATCAGCATCCCCCAATTCTTACTTATTCTATTTTGTTAACTGAAGGTCTGGTAACACACCCAAATTCACTTCAGCTAAAACAGCAGTGTAACAATCATCTCAACAAGCTGTTTTTATTTAAATCCAAGTGAGGTGTCTAAAATAGCAAGTCAGCTGTCCAAATATAGCATGGATAGACCGAGTTAGATGACAAAGGTTCAGAAATTCAAAGACCCAGAAGATCTGAAGCCAAGATATTTTTAATATCATTTCAGAATCAACACATTAGTAGTGGCATCACATACTACTCTCGGGAAAAATACGTTCCACATACAAAGTTCGCTTCCCTTGAAAGATTTCTGTTACATGGATCATACTGCATGGCACTCGAGCCATCCAAAAAGCAGGAGGAGAGAGGATAAAGCAGCAAGAGCAGGGAATCCTGTGGAAGCTCAGATTTGGTTCACACTGAGACATTTGAAGCGGCACACATTACTTCACTTTTAACAACTGGAGGTTTCCAACCACACCGGGTTTTATGGGGAAGGAAGGTGGGAAAATGGGGCAAAAGAAAAAAGACTACTAGAGATTTAAGACTCCTGTGAACCAAAACTCTACTACCCCAAAGAGTTGAACAATGAGTTAGACAATACAGAGGGTTTTAAAAACAATCCTTGAGGGGTGCAGCTGCAAAACTGAGAATAAAGCTGCCCATGACAGCTACTGGCTACTCCTACACAGCAAGCGCATGCGGTTCGGGGCTCTTGCAGACCAAAAGTTCAAAATCTCTTTGAACAGGGGGATGTAGAGACTCCTGCATTTTCCACAGACCCACCATGCCTGTCTGGGACAAGCACTAGGCTTTTCTGCCTGGTCGCTCTGCCACATAACCAGTGCCTTTAGATGAGTCTGGGTTTTCAGCACTTTGCATTTTAACACCATCATTCTACATTTTCACATTATCGTGATATCGCTTGTCATCTCAAAACACTCAAAGAATCACAAAAGGAGGAAAATATTTAGTTACTTAGGAATTGCACCAAGAGATTAAAAAAGAAAATCGTTCATCAAGGCCTGGATTTAAGTCAAAAACCTTGAGTGACTCAGGAACACGCAGTTCCCTATTTGGAGTGGTCAAAGCAGGGGAAGGACAGCAAGCAGGATCTTTGTTTCCAATATTCAGTGCAAAAGAGCCCAACACTTGTCTGTGAGACTGTTTGGGCAGTGAAAGCACCATTTTGCGAAAGGTCAGGCTGCAGGAAGAACAGAACAAGGAGGTGCTAATGTGCTCCCCAAAACTTAAATAAATGCTTTAAAGAACTTCACAGAAGCCAAGACGAAACCAAGACAGCTTTGCATCACGTGCAGCACTACCTGCAGGCAGGCAGCTGATAACGTATTACGATTCTTTTGTTCGTGCAGCTAATGGACCTGAATCTGCCCATCACCATGCAGCACATTCACAACCAGCACATGCACACAGATTCAGCGCTAAGCCCACCCCAAGGTAGCGCCTGTCACCAGCAAACTGCTGTGGATTTAATTGTACGGTGTGGACGTAACACTTGTTCAGACAACAACCAAGACGTGATCTAAAGTAGGATTTCCTGATTTAGGTCCTCACTGCTGGTAGGGATGAACACAGCAGCTTCCAGCCCCAGGCCATCACATGCTGCTCTAAAATAAATTTGTCGTCACCAGCTGAACATCTACAACCATTTTAAAGTCCATGTATTAAGAGGAAATGAATTTTTATCAAATTACACTCCAAATGTTTACTGGGCTGCCAGAGATGAGCAGCACCTATGATCCTCTAAAGAGTCATTTAGGACACAGCCGGAAGGTGGAAGGGAGCGGAGGAGGGAAGCCTTTGCAACACTCACAGGGGATCAGAAAACCGAAAATCAAAAATGGAATCACCAGCTCCATGTCGCCATTCCCTTTCAACACTGCTAGTGGTGCAGGTAGGCACAGGCAGTTTCCAAACCCAGCTGTGTCATCAGCTCCTGTAATCTCCCCACACAGGAAGCCTCCCCAGGGACCCACAGCTCCTGTAAGACACAGTGACAGCTCTTTCATTTGTCTTCATGACATATTATGGAGACACAGAAACCTGACCTTGTGCCATTCCATTCAGTTCCTTCCAACTTCAGGCTGGAGCTCCCAGAGCCTCTCATATCTACACATCTCCCTGCAATGGACTTGGACTGCTTTTCTCCCTGTCTGCATTTCTAATCACCCTACCTGTTGGGGCTTTTTTCCCCTCCTCACTATTTCTGGGCAGTAAAGTTCACTGGTGGCAGAATCTCTTTGCATCCTCTGCAGGTACAAAACTCCTTCTGCAGCACAGTTCTGGTCCTTCATTCGCAGCCATGTGCCGCAGCATCTTCCACCCCTCCCAGCAAACACCACCTTTGAGCCTCCTGGCAGAAAGACACTGAAAGGCTCTACTTTCTTTTTCCAAGAAGTGGAATTCGGCTAAAAGGTCTGAACAAATCACTGGCTGCAACAGAAGTTCCGTTTTAATTATAATGTGGGTAAATGCTGTACTTTGGAGCAAAGGAATCTGGCCTTAACATAAGTCTTTTGCTTAGCAAAAGCAAATCTTTTACTTGGATTTCCCCTGTCCAAGACCATCAAGCGTTATTTATTATACTGGCAACAAATAACTTCTGTAGCTCTCCAAATTTACATGACATTTTGGAAAACACTGCAGGACAGATTCCCTGGCTGGTGAACATGCCAATCTAAAACCGAAGACAAAGTACAAAGCAGTAATTCAAGGGAAGGAAGAAAAGACAACAAGAAGGTTCCTGGGTTATTATTTAAAGGAAAAGTAGGTTTGGGAGCATTTCCCAGCAGAGGGAGCAACGTGGTTGGAGACAGGAGGATCCTGGAGGTAGAATAAGGAGAGCTGCACAAATCTGCCTTACTCTTTGCTTCAAAGTTCAACTTTGTCCAACCTTTCTATCTGACAATACAAAGCGATCCCTGTGTGTGCAAAAATGTTTACGAAACTTTAGAGGAGACCTGAATAGTAATTCAGAAAGAACAGACCTGATAATGACACTCAGCACAATAATAAGGGAAGCTTATGGAAAGTTTAAAAATGCATGGCTATGATTACAAAATATGGAATATCTTGTAAGAGAAAATTTACTGACTAGTAAGTCTAGGAGTAAGCCACTTAAGAGTCCTATGGGGAATCGTTCAAAGACGCTCCCAATTACAGGATTTAATCTAAACATAGGAATTTTCTTCTCAGCAGCAGTTAACAGTAAAAGATACGATCCCCTTTCTCAGTGTTTATGCTTCTTGCTTTGTGCACCTGGTCTTCTGGGTATAGCAGTTTTGGGAAAATCAGCTGCTTAATAGAAAAGCCAAGCCAAACCTAAAGGATCCCCTCCAGGTGCCTTGTCCCGACAACACAGAATATTACAGGACCCTTCTCCCCATCCCCATTTTCATATAGTAAAGACGCCTGATCAAAAGCAACACTGTCCTACTACCCCTGCCTAAAAATTTGAGCCAAGGTTGATAAAGAGCAGTGCTCTAGCACCAGGTGGCACTGTTACCTGAAAAAACCCACAGGAGACTGTGTTAAAGACACAGGAGAAGCAGCGAGCAGAAAACTAGACAACATTTTGCCTATACATCAGCCCACACTTCTCACAGACAGGCTGTCTCAACGCTCCCTCATCTGAAACACGGGTCAGAGGTAGCAACACCCACCAAGAAAACAGCCATGAGGAGCACAGCACAGACACCCAGCCCAAACAGGACATAAGGGGATGGCTGTGGAAGCCCTGACGAGCACAGAACTGCCCAGAGTGAAAGCAATGGCTGGGCTGCTCTTTTTGGCAGGATCTAACACGGTCTTAGTGAGACACATTTGACTGCTACAAGTGACTCCTCTAAGGAGAAGTTCACCTGGATGCCAACACCAAACAGTGTGTGACAGGGAAAAAGTAGAAGCCCATTTCAGTCACCAGTTTAGGTTACTGGGACTGCCAGCAGCCCACTGGTTTAGCTTGCCAATTAAACTGTGACCCTCCTTGTGTGCAAAAAGAGTCTGTCCAGTAGCAATTTCATTTACCTGAAGCAAAAGGATTCCTCAAGCTGTTGCCTTGGGAGGAAGACGGCAGTTGTCATGAAACAGGTTTTCTACCTTTTTGCTGGGCCACACTGGGGTTTGCCATCCGGACAGCATCGGAGCTGTAGAAATTGGCCACTCGCTGCTCTGAGCTGCACAGGGAGCACACCGCCAGGCCTGGAGAAAGAGCGGGGCTGCTCCAGCCTCCATTTGCCTTTCCAGAGGATAAAAACGATGCTGCAAGGAACCAGCAGACCAATTAACTCCTGCGGCACAGTAAGTACACCTCACCTACATCTCTGGGAGTAGGAATAAAGAGTACATCCATGGAAAATATTCCTTTGCTCCATTCCTGCAGCAAACCAGGGAGGGCTCTTCTGCAGAGCCAAAACTGGACTGTGCCAGGTTGGTGGTATCTGCACTGGGGAGCGAAGCAATCCCCTTGCAATCAGGTCAGCAGTGTGCAGGAGGAACTCGTCATTAGCCCACAGCAAAAATCCACCTTGCAAAAATTGCCAGGGAACAACAAGAGGGAGCCATACCAACAGAAAATCACCGTGTTTGCTTTCCAGCCAGTTAGCTCATATGCTGCTGCTGCGAATACAAACCAGTCATTTAAATTAGCTTCTAATTGTTCACAGTTATTCACAGACAGCATAACCTGCAAGCAGCTTTAAGACGACAGGCAAGGAGGAGAGAAAGACTGGTTTAAGATGCTTTATCAAGATTCACATATTTGTGCTTTGCAAGTCTCACAGCCCGCAATCTCCAGCAACGCTGCCTCTCTAACAGACTCCCCAGATGTGAGCTTTGCACTGCAGAGGGTGATAACCCATGGGTGTTTCTACTCCTTCTTGCTCCAGTTTTCAGACAGGTTCAAAAATTAAACCACTAATATTTTGGTCTACCCCAGTCGTTCACAGTCTCTGCACACAGGCGGTCTGAGCAACACTATTTATAAAGCTGCTTAAAATTCTGGACACAGCCGGCGCTCTTTGATAGGATGTCAGCCATGCGACACCCGCACGTAGGAGGTCGACACGGGATGGTTATAGTGTAATACAGCCCACTCTTCTTTCCCTTTCTTTCACCCAGAGCCCTCCACTGCCACCCTCACAGGAGTCCCATCCCCCAGACGCAGACAGTAAATGCTTCACAATTGCTGCAATTTTCTCTCCTAGGAGAGAGGGAAGATATTAGTCTGTTATCCTGAAATCCCTAGCACGCCAGTTTGGGTTCACACGTAAGACCTGTCTGCAGGCCAAATCGCTTTAGAGGACTGAATGCAGACGTATCTTAACAATGAAATTCTCTCACATTCAGCCATGTTTGGACCAGAGGTACAGCAGAGCCAAGATACTCTTATCTAGGTCTAGGAACTATAGCAAATTTAATAAACTTACGCAGGATTATTTTATCAAGTACAGAATCTCCTAAAGGAGACAAAATAACACTGAAAAGCGATGTATAAATAGCTCTAGCTGGAAGCACAGCAAATGCTGTGTCATGCTACAATCCCAAATCAGTCCCGGGCAGTGACTGCATGGAGCTGATAGTCTCTCGTAGCTTCTCTGAGCTTTGTGCCTGCTCTGAAATGAGAGCATCTCCCTGGAGAAATATTCTTGGTTGATCTCACATGCATAACACTCCACAAACACACTGCAGTGCCTTGCTCTGCTCCATATGAGGAACGGTGCACGGGCAGACGGGCTTGTCTGAAGCCCAAGGAGAAGAGCCAGAGCTGTGAATTCAATGGTGCGGATCAGGACCTGAATAAATTTGTCAGCTTAGCTGGGAAATTTAGGATGCTCAGGCTGGAGATGGGGCAGTTTCCACAGTGATTAAGAGCGTTCAGGGGGAGCTCTGAAATTTAGCTCCAAGGAAACCAGTGTCACCACCTCCTTGCCAGGACACAGCCAGGGCAGGTCTGAGGTCACCTCTCCAGCCCCTCCTCACACAGGGCAGAGGCAAATGCTGCTTTAAGAGAGTTTAATGGCTAACACTAACTGCACGGCACAGCAAGTGTTCTGCAAAGGCTCTCTCTTAAATAACACCCCTTCTGAACCAGCTGTATCCACAGTTAGCTCAGATATTGGTTAAAAATTAAAAAAAAAAAAATCAAAGCCTTTACTACCAGGTCAAGCAACCTCTGGAATGCTACAGAGAATCCACCCAAAATTCAGTGGCAGCGTGGGTACCCTCTGCATGCATTTATTGCTGATCAACAGCAAAGCCACTCCCCCAGCTCACACTGCAGACGGGAGGGTGTGAATGCTACTGGGACAATGCAGCACAATTGCATCATTGCCCAAAAAACCTCGGCTGCATTTTCTATTCACTGAAAGAGTTTCAGTTATCCCACCACACATAAATGCTGTATTGGCCATTACAAAAAAAGAAGGAGCAGCCCCTGCAGAATCCATACACCGGGCTACACTATGCAATGCCTGAATTTCTGCAACCCCTGCACTGTTTCTTGCCTTTTTAGTCAAGGGGTGAATTCACCACTTAATGAATGCTGCAGGAAGACTAAAACATCTCCCAGCCAGGTTTAGTTCATTGCCTCCTGTTTGTGCACCCTGTAATACCAAAGCAACCAACTTCAAATCTCTTCAATAATTCAGAAAATCTCCCCAGGACCGGTGACAGCAACGATGCAAAAGGGACAGAAGTGTGAAAGCCCCTCGGAGTCTGACTTAATACTCCTGGAGCAAAGCATTTCCACCCCCTTGCACAGTTAAGTCCAAGGGACTGACTTTTCTTCCCTGTTATCTCAGCCAGCGCACAAAGCTTTCAATATCATATTTAAAACCCATCATATTTAACACATTTAAACACAACTACTGTATCATTCTGCCTTCAGGTATTTTCTAGGGTGACTTCTAAGCCATTTATCATAAGCCCTCCAGATTTGTGCCAGCAACCTAAAACAGCGCAGGATTTGCCCAGCAGAACACCCAACATCTGCATGGAAGCACCGCTCTCCTCTCCATGTTACTCCGCAGGTATCCGTGCAGTTATTCAGCAGCACATTTGATGTTACAATAATTCAAAATTATAGCTTCTTTTCTCCCCCTTATCCCTTTCCTGGCAACTGAGCAACCAAAAAGTACATCTACAGATGGCTTGCAAAGTCACTGAGCCACTGGTACAAATAAACATTTAAAGCAATGGCACAGAGACCAGAGGAGGAATAAAGCCAGATGTTCCCTGGTTTTGCATGAAGTGCACATAGTCCCCATTCTAAACCTGCTGAAGTTAGATTGTACATATGTTTTATGGGCAAAATCCTTTACACCTACATTAATCCTTGCCAGCCTGGTTTTCCTCTGGACATAGCATACAGAAAACAGTAAACTTCTTGCAGGACTCCATCTTTACACTCCTCAACTCCACCCATGCTCTACAGCACAACACAGCCCGTCAGCTGTACAGCAACCGCAAATTACTGGGAAAAAATATCCCCCAAGATGCTCAAATCCAGTTTTCAAGAATGGCTTTGGCATTTAGGAGACCCAGCATCAGAAGGGTCCCTAGGGGGAGTAACACGCTTCTAGGCCAACCAGGAAACCGTGAAATCTTCCATTTTTAATGAGAACTGTCTCAAAGAAAGCTGGAACTGCCCCTTCACTATAAACACTTCTAAAAAGTCACCTCTTACAGGCAAGCAAGGGGAGACTGACTGGTAACAGAGCTCACCTTGGAGCTGACTATCTCCCCATAAATGTCAAAGACTGAAGTATCAGAATTTTCGTAACTGGCTTTTAAAGTGGTTTTAAGGGATGCTTTGCTGACCTCTGCATACAAGTCAGCAGGCTTCTCCTAGCAGGATTTTAAAAAGCTTTCTCTGAATTTAGGT
>NW_010209500.1:13006-19603 GCF_000695765.1 Mesitornis unicolor | reverse complement strand
TCAGCAGGACCACAGAAACACACCTCTGTTCTCTTCCTGCCCTGACAATCACCAGACAGTAATGTCACCTGTAAGACGCTTTAATGCAGATCTGGTTAGAAAACTTGCCAAAATGGCACTGGGAGATGTCACATGTGACTCAGCAGCTCTGCCAAATGCTGTGCACCTACAGTGTTCTGCTCCTTCAGCCCTGCTGGCTCAGCCTAGGGTCAGAGACGAGCTGAGGTCTTTCATCCCACGCACCTTCACTGCCTCCGAGGACTCTCAGGTGTAACCCCACTGGATGCAAGTAGTGCTGCTGAGGATGCTTTTAGAGGAATAAGGGCTCACTCCAAACAGCGCGAGCAAAAAGCCTGTTTGCCTGAAGTCAGCAGTTCTGCCTCCAAACAGACACAGCCCGTCAGCGAGACGGTTTTCTTTTTTAAAACTCACTTTAAAAAAGCATTCACCTTGCACAGCAGAAAGGCACCGGATTACTACCACAGATGCAATACCCAGTTGTGCATCATACCTGTGTTAACAGCTTCTTGGGATCTTAACCAAGAAGAAATACTAAGGACAACTGATGCAGCTAATCAATTACAGAGCCACTGATCCCTGTCCCTGCAGTGGCACGACTCCAAATGTATGCTCTGTACATCTGGATACCTTCACATCTACACACTGAAGGATAAAAACAGTCTGGAGAACAACTAATCAATAGCCCCGTCTGCAAAATACATTTTACCTTCTTAAACCAAGTCAGTTATCCTTGACAAGAAGCCCCATATTTCCTGGAACTGTAATTCACTTGATGCCTACTTTCCAAAATGACCATTTTTGAGGAGGTATTGCTATGCACATGTTCAGCGGGAAAGTGCATACTTTGATTTAACACTAGAGTCTTTGTTATGTGACATCCACATAACACGTCTTTTGCTTTAATGAATTCGGTTGTAACAGAGGGATTTCAGCCCATCACAACCCCAGTGAAACACTGAGCCATAAGCACAGTTAGAGCGGGTCTGCAAACACCATAAAAATACCCTCGCAGGATGATTTAGAGAACTCTGCTCCCCTGACAGCTGGAGCCGTGCTCTGCCTCCTTCTCCACGTTCCTGCTTCCAGCAAAATGGAGTTGAACCAAACTCTGCCTCTTACTCTGCCGAAGTGCCCTGCAAATCCTTGAAGGGGGACAAAGCTGCAGGCCCATGAGTGCGGAAAGTAATGACCGGACAGCAGATTTCAGAGCCACTTAAAAGCCACATGGTATGAACCAAAAACATCAGCATGACCAGAACCGCTCCGAGGTGCAGAGCCTCAGCCATGTTCTGGGAAGGGTCTGTGGGTGGAAAAGCCTCAGGCTGCACTATATGTGCTGTCGTTCCTAATTAGACACACAAAGTAGGTTCTCCTTTAAAACTGCCCCTACTCATTATTTCTCTCTGTATACTCCTCAGATTTGGCAGGCTCCCGAATAGGATGTGTAACCTCCAGCAGCAACTCAAATCAAGTCAGAGCAGTCACTATCAGGACTCTCCTATGCTTGCAGCAGCGGTTTTCACTTGAGAAGATCCCCAGCTTTGCATGCTATGCATGTCCACAGGTACTGTCATCTGCCACCAACACGCAGCTGCTGCTGGGGTGGAACAGGGCAGCTATGAAAAATAAGGTGCACCATTAAATAATAATAGTGGACAATAGTAAGCCAAGAATCGCAGAATATTAGGAGTTGAAAGGGAGACCTTGAAAGATCATCCAGTCCAACCTCCTTGCCAGAGGAGGATCACCAGGGCTATGTCACACAGAAATGCATCCAGGCAGGTTTTGAATGTCTCCAGAGAAGGAGACTCCACAACCTCTCTGGGCAGCCTGGTCCAGGGCTCTGTCACCCTCACAGTGAAAAAGTTTTTCCTCATATTCAGGTGGAACCTCCTATGCTCCAGCTTGCACCCATTGCCCCTTGTCCTGTCATTGGCTGTCACTGAGAAGAGCCTGGCTCCTTCCTCCTGACACTCGCCCTTTACAAATTTATAAACATTAATGAGGTCACCCCTCAGACTCCTCCAAGCTAAAGAGACCCAGCTCCCTCAGCCGCTCCTCATAAGGGAGATACTTCAATCTCTTCATCTTTTTCCTGAGCTCCAGCCAGAGCTCTCTGTTCAGCCAGGCCGGTCTTCTCCCCTGCCAGCTTGTTTTCTGACACACAGGGACGGCCTGTTCCTGTGCCTTTAAGAGTTCCTTCTTGAAGAGTGTACAACCTTCCTGGACTCCTTTGCCTTTCAGAACTGGCTCCCAAGGAACTCTGCCAACCAAGTCCCTAAACAGGCCAAAGTCTGCCCGCCAGAAGTCCAAAGTGGCAGTTCTGATAGCCTCCCTTCTCCAAGGACTGAAAACTCTATCATTTCATGATCACTGTGCCCAAGACAGCCTCCAACCATCACATCCCCCACATGGCACTTCTCCATCTGAAGGTGCACACTCTGCATATACTCAAGTATATACTCATACACTCAAGTACTTAAGAGACTGTTGAGATTAAAAACTATGGCGAGTACACAGAGAAAGCAGCAAAAGGGATACTTCTGCTGTGAACATGAAGTGACACAATGTTCTTACCACAAAGAAATCCAGAGGGCACCTGATGTGGCAGAATCTCTCGTAAAAGGTCCTCAACTGTGAACATCTGCATAATATAACCACCAGCCTCAGATCTGCAGCCGAGAGGCATTTGTTGTTTTTCAGTCAGATTTTTTTAAAATATCCTTTATCAGGTGTGTGTTATGTGTGTGTATGTACTGCACATTACAACATGTGTCTTCACAAAAGGCTGATGCAGTGAACACCAAGCACCCCATTCTCTATGCAAAGCCAGCTTCCATCCCACTTAATTCATCTGTCTGGATTCATTTCTCACTACCCTGGAGCTACGTGCCTGACTCAGACAGCCATGTATGCAACATCACCTTTATCCTATCAGGTACTTAATGATGCCTCGCACCTCACTGTTTTCCTTCTCTACCCTTGCCGTGGGCACTGAAGACTGAGAATACCCATTTGGGCAGAGAAAATACAGCAGCCAGGAGGATGCCCTGGTTAGGATGCCAGCCCTACAGCCTCAAGAATCACATGTGCCACGACATTTAGTAAGGCTGAAGCTGCTACTTAATTAGGTTTGCTTAATGAGCCATATTAAATAGTGTATATGTAAGAACAGGTTTTCCATTAGTGCAAGGATCTCGCTGGATTATCTAGGTAAAATGCTGCCATTGCAATGGAGTCTTTTTTCATTTTATATACTTAACCATGACCTACATTTGTTTGCTCGAAGGAGACCCGGCTCCAGAGGGAATGTGCCTGTTTAATCAGCTCCAGCATTTTCCCAGGGTTTTAGCAGGTATGGATGGAACAGCCTCATGTCCCTTCAGATAACACACAGCTCACAGCAGCTCCAGGAGAGTGGTAAAAAGCCATCAAGTTCACATAAGGGCAGGCAGTATCCGCAGCCTGATGTGACCAGCACCCTCCACTCCAGTAATCATTGGGATTGATGAGCACCAAAGCCTTCCCGGGCCAGCTGCTTTACCTTGTGCAAGGGGTTGTAGCCTGGTGAAACTGCCATCGAGACCAGGTTTGAGAAGGAAGACAGAACCAGGAGAAGATTTCTGAGCAGTCAGCAACCTTAACTATTGCCACCATGGGAAAGGAGCCCACGAGCTATCAGAAAACATCCAGACAAGCAGCCTCATCAGCTGCATTAAAATACAAAAAGGGAGCAGCAACACCCATATAGAATCCTTACACACACAACGATTACACCTTACCCTTGTTTCCCAAAAGCTTTGGGAAATGCAAACTGCTCCCGAGATACAGCCTCTCCTCTCTACTAAAGCAGAGCCAGCAAAAAACAGCTCCCCAAAACACACCCTAAGAAAACCCCCCAAAACCAGGAAGGAACAACAAAAGGCTGCAAAGAGAAGGAATTTGTGCCAAGGTGCTCTGGGGCTGTGTCTGGGGAGCCAGGCTCATCCCTCAGGACTCTGATCTGGCACCCCATGGCCACAGACATTGGATCAGGGCTGACAGGAACCAAGACAGGGTAGAAAAAGCAGTGAGATTATCACATTTCACTGCCACAGCCTTTAGAAAACACTAATCTGATCACAGCACTCTCCCCATCAGGAAGCGTTTCAGATTTACACTTTTTCTATCCCATATCAATTTTACCAGCAGTTTTTACAAGCTGACCCACATTGTTTTTCTGCCCTCTCCATCACCAGCAGCAATAAAGATCCCCGATAGCTCTGCGGGCTGTCGGCTTTGTCGATGCATGATGCAGAACAGGAGACGCCCAACGCTGCAAAGCTCAACAATACTGACAGCAGTAAAAATAACTCTTGCTTTGGTATATGAAGCAGTTAAGATCAGGATGTGCACAGAAAATGTGCATACAATAAGCTGTCACAAAACGACACAGATTATGTTGCACAGAAATAGGTCTGAGATTTAAGCAGATATGAGATCACCAGGGGCGTGGTAAGAGAGCCACGAAAAAAATCCCATGATTTTCCCTTTTGTTCACATCACCCCAAACAGAACAAACTAAGGAGAGATCGGGCTTAAAGTTCCCTTCAACTGAAAGGAAACAAGCACGCCCTCTTCTTTGTCATGCTATAAACTCCTTTTCCTCACAAATGCAGCTCTGCCGAGACACGGGCTGGTGGATGGTAATGAAAAGGCCCTTGCCTGCGCTGGGCTTGCCATCAGGGCAGGGCTGGCAGCCACATCCAGACCTTGGCTGCCTACTGCAGGGCAGACCCCCCCTCACGCTGCAGCAGGACCCGTTCCTCTCACATCCCACTCCCTCACTGCAGCACCTGCACCTCTCAAGTCTCTGGTGCTGTTCAGTATCGCGGCCTCTCTCAAACTTCTCCATCCCATGCACCAGACTTGGGCAAATAAAACAAAGACTACTCTGTACACAACAAGAAATAACCAATTTCACTGACAATCCATACAAAAGAGTTTGTGGAGCCTGCTGCATGACAACCTTGAGGGCCACTGAATATACTAAGCACACTGTAAATTGATGTAATCGCTTTGCTTTTGTCGATGTCCAGACCTTAGAACAAGATAAGGTTACTTTTCACCATTACCTATAAATATTAAGAGCCCATAGTGGAACACTTCCCTGTTTTGGAAGCAAAGTTTAAACCTAAATTTTTAGGGAAACTTAAGCCACCATTTATATTTAACGTGAAATGTAACAAGAAGAGTCTTCCCTTCTGTGTTCCTAATCAGCAGTAACACAAACTGTGGCAGAGTCCCAGCAGAAATACAGATCTTCTCTGAATGCATCCCCCGCCTGCAAGGGTTGCACTGATGTATGGCTTGTATTGAAGCACTGCAATAATTAGTAAATTATTAATTGAATAGCAGACAACCATACAGTTTAACTACCAGAAACCTGCATTTTCAACCCAAGAAAGTGGCAACACCACCTCTGTGGGTGAAATGATTTTAAGGAAAGTCCAACTCCTACCACCCTGATTTCTGCACCCCTCAGGACAGCACCTCCAAGTATATTCTTACCATATTTGGGTCTTCCATGAACTAAGCATACATGTTGGTTCAGCCCCAATTCATGAGTTCTTCCCAGCTTTCAGTTGGGTCAACAAGCTAGGCCAAAATGGGAATTACTAAAAATCCTTCATACGACCACGTGGGACGTGCTTCTCCATTGGTGCTGGAGCTCTGCCACAGCCACCACTCCAGAACTTCAGGTTCACGTTATCACAGGAATGGCATCATGCAGTGTTAGCACTCGGCCTCCTCGACAGTCACAGGCAGAACAAGGCAGAGATCACTTGTGAGCAAGCTCAGAAATTTCACAGGCTTTATATGTTAGAGATTGTTACCAATACCTCACTATCGGTTCGTAAAGCAGTAACCATAGCTGCATAAAGACACTCTCCAGTCAAGTTCTCCATCCAGCCACCTCCAAGCCCCTCAGTGTTGAAGCGTTTGGGTGTTGCGCACCTTTTGAACAAGATCAGCCCAAAGATCAGAAGTTGGCTTAAAAATCAAAGCCTGTAATTCAAAAGTCCCAGGTTTATTTCATTGAACAAAGATTATTTTGATACAGTAGTTTTAAGTAAGATGCCAATGAAGAAGCTGCTGCTCTTAAGAGTAAGTGAGGATCAGTAGAGTTCATCATCTCTGAACCTGATCATCATAAAGGCAGCCAAAAATTGCAGTTGAATCCTACTTTTTTCCTACCACATGCACCAATCACAGTCCTCTCCACAAAGTCCAAGTAACACTTCTGGGTTGAACGGATCAAGAAAGACTGCAATCTTTCTTTTGCAGCAAAGCTCAGCATCAGAAGCCCAGTCCCACAGTAACATGGCAGGGATGGCATGGGACGGAGAAATATTTCCATGAGGAAGTCACCACAGCTCACTCTGAAAGACAACAACTATAAAGAGAGCTGTGGAGATATGTGAACACTGCACAAAAGGCATATTGCCATATTTACCAACAGTCTGGGCACGCAAACAACACTTCTTTTCATAATAATGAAGAGAAAAATCTCCTCAGTGATGTACACAAAAGTAG
>NW_010209500.1:2942-12975 GCF_000695765.1 Mesitornis unicolor | reverse complement strand
AGAGTGTAGTTTCCTAAAAAAAGTCACAGTAGGGAAGTAGGGTGGGATAAAAAAAAAATCAGTATGACAACAACAGCAGCTTTTCAAGAAAATTCAAGAAAATACTAGAGTTTCAAAACACTTCAAAGCAAAGCTCTGATAAACAGATATACCATAATCACAGCATTTCTTGGCAGAGATGCGCAGTTTTCCATATATTTTCTCTCTGCTCACAGACGCATTCAACATCGCTCGGATTTCACCCAAGTGCCATTTCAGTAGCACCTGCCCTCAGTTAAAACAGCCATTTACAGCAAGGTAGGTGTCAAGAAGGGTAATTTCACCCATCACTTCAGGCCTGGGTGCAAATCACAGGCCATACATTGCCATTTATGATTAAAAGCTGTTCCTCTTCCTGCTCTCTAGTGGAGATTTGCCACATTGCTAAATCACAGCATAGCTGGACCTGACAGGTGCCTTCTTTTCCTGAAAACACAAGATAAACTCAGAGAATGTTTGGAAGAGGTTAAGCTGGAAGTGGCAGTACTTGCTATGCACATGGCATGCACTACCCTGGCAACGTTCCTACCAGAGCTTCCTTTCCACATGGGAGCATCATAAAAATCCTTTGTTTTTATCTTCTTCAGAACACAGATAATCCTAACTGCTTCTTTTTAACTAGTCTACAGCAATTTACTGGAGAAAATGTCATTTTAGTTCACATATCAGTGTCATTCATTAGCAGGAAAACCTAAAAAAAAAAAACCAAAACCCCAAAAACCTCACAGCTTAATTCAGATGCAACACTTGCAGGCTAGCAGGCCGTACTTAACCAATGAGGCATTCTGAGAATATCCAGGGATGTTTCTCCTGGTGAAACTGAAAAAATGGGAGGGCAAACAGATCCCTTGCCAGCTGGGGAGGCAAAGCATTGGCCAGATCTGCCAGTGTCCATAGCAGGGTAGGGACCGCTCTCCAGAGCGACCAGCATGCTTTTGCCCTGAATGACTTAAATCCGAGAGAAAAATGAAAATAAAGACAAGAAATGAGAGGATAAATGAGTGGGGAGAAAGGGTCTGAGGAGCCAGGGAGAAAACTAAAACCTAATTAAAGGGCATGAACACTTAAAGGCCTCTGAAGCAGCAAAATGACACAGAAATAAGAGCTACGAAAAATGCCCTGCTATCACAACAGACTTTTGTCTCCAGTAGCAGTAACACACCTGATCCTCTCACAGCACAGCAGGAACCAGCTGAGCTAAGAGTCAAGCTAACAAATACCTGAAAACTGCAATTTGGTGTCCTTTCTGCCGTGCTCAGTAGTACATACAGGTTGGACAGTGATGCTATGAATGTCTTTCTGTGTCCAATGCTTGATCCTTTGTTTTAAGCCTTCGTTCAAGCATTGCCAGCGCTGGAGATCAGCAGCAATCTGAACCGAGTTGTATCTGGGCTAACTTAGCAGCACTACCAAGAACAAACGGCATTTCACAAAGATTTCTTGGGCTGCTTTTCAGCCCCAGTATCACGGACTCTCCAGCTCCTGGAGTGTTCGGTTCGCTGCTGTCATCACATCAACGCGATTCCTTCAGCACCAAGGAGATGCAGATCAGAGACTTCTAAAATTGCTCTTTAATGCTTCTACAAAATGGCTTGCTATCCCAAAATGTACTAAGCAGCCATGAAGATCCAAGTTCTGGAAAGCAAGAGCTCTCCACCCTGAGTCTGTTGCCCCCTTAGCAGCACACGAGCACAACACCCCTTCTGGTGTTCTGCTGGTCCAGCAGCGTGGAGGCAGGGATCTGCCCTACAAACACCACCTTCAAGAGCTGATCTTTTCAGTCCTTTCATTTCTCATCCCAGCTCTCCTGACAGCTAACACTTCTCAATGTCAGATTAGAAGAGATTAACTAAGTTATCACAAGAGACAGTTAAGGTTTGTGTCAGTCAGCACAGGCAGTAAAGTACACACAGTAGTAACCACCAGAGGTAGGGTAGGTAGACCAGTCCACCCGACTGACCATGGGCAAGAAGGTCAAATGCAGTTGGTCAAACCCAACAGGTAGGGCTCGCTATCACTTTCCAACCATCTCCACAACCACTAAAGAGGGAAAAAAGCAAGCTTTTGCAGTGAGAACTCACTTAGCAGCAAGTACATGAGCTATGGGAGTTCAGATAAGAGTGTTTTCTCTACAAAACTGCCTCCCTTGCATGGTTGTACATACGCTAATCAGAAAGAATGTTGTAATCTGAAGAGAACAGAAACAAAAGCAGCCAAAGCTTCACCGAGGGAGAGGGCATTAGGCGTGAATACACACTGTGTGTTTGTACCTGAGCGTCAATTAAAGGGTAGAATACACAGAATTAGTGCAACATGCACACAGGTCACGTTCAGCATGCTAACATAAGGCATAATTCAACTCAACTATTTTAACCATTGTGCAAGAGCAGATAGATTCCAAATGGTAACCAGTATCTATGGATGACAATCTGGTACTAAATTATGTTACTGAGAATAGAGAAAAAATACAGACAGCGCGATTAAGAGGAAGCCAGGAATTTATCCTGGATTTCTTCCAAAGCTCAAAGTGTCAACACTGGAAAAAAAGAGCAGAAAGACTCCTCCAGTTAAAGATTTCACACATGCATTACAGTGACCATATCAGTTACCGTATCTGCGATATTTATTTCCGATAAATTATTAATCTTCCTCCAAGATCCCAAACAAAACAAGAACTATAAGTGCTGATCACATAATAGTCCTGTGAAATACAAGGAGTGCTTGATATGGGAAGTGTTACGTTTTCATCTAACACTTGGGCTCAGATAAAAGCAGTCTGAGGAAAGAAGTATTAACACCATTCAAAGAAGGTACTTGGGGCTGATTGAGGCAGCCAGAGCCAATTCTGAGCTGGAGCAGGTGTGGACAAGGGCTGCAAGGTGAGCAGGGGAAGAGCCTTTCTGCAAGGAAGTCAGTGATAGACAGTCTGAGAGTGAAAGGGGTGAAAATGATTGTGCTTCACCACATAACAGCACTTTATAAAGACAAGAAGCAATTTAGGAGCCAGGTTTGCTTTTTACAGGAAGAGATGGGTGTAAACTGCTTGCATGTTTATGCTGGAAATCACTAATTTTCTCATCAAGATTGGGACAGCTTCCTAAATCAAAAATCAAAGCAAAGAGTTAAAAAACCAGACCTGCCCTGAGGGATATGTGAACACCCTGGCTAGCACAAGCCCAGGTGCTCACGAGAAATCACAGGGAGTTCCCTCCCCAGCACATGCTTTATCACAGAGTTACCCTGTACTTCACACTGTGCTTTACCATTACAGGGCACATTTTGTCTGTGAACCAAATGAGACCTTTCTCTGATGTGTACCAGCACAATCCTCAACACCACACAAAACGAAACAGGGGAAGTTTCCAGCCCCGGAGTCAGAAGGGCAAATAAGCCAATTCAGCTATGCAGGTCAGATGTTTGGGGTGAAAAGGTAATTTCTGAGCCAGTAACACGCTCTGAACCTGTCTAATTTTCACATGTGAAGTGAGATCTCACATCGACAGCTGGCACATTAGGATGATAAAAGTATCAATAAATGTATTTTAATAAAATCCTGAAGTTTCTTCCTAATGTAAGCAGCCAAGAATTCTGGTATTTCCTGTGCAGTGCCACCTTCCCTACCGTGTAATTCTGCAAGGCACTCTCTTCTTTCTTATATTTCAGGAATATACAGAGGCACAGAGTCTAGGATGCAACTTGCACCACCCTGTGATTTTTGTGCTAGTTCAGAAAGCTTCCAGGATAATTCAGGTCTATGTTCATCAAATCAAGCTGCACTAAATAAACCCCAAGGAGGAAACACTATATACTGCACCTCCTTAGGAAGAGCTTCCCAAGCTCTTTGGAATACACTCGAACTGTTGGCCAGCCCACCTCTTACAGGAAGCAAATGAATCATCCACATCTGCAGACTTAAAAGAAAAACAAATCAAAACAACAAAACCAAGAGTTTTCCAGGAAGGACAGAGATTCCTCCCTCTGTCCCACTCCCATTCTCTGTTTTAAACTGAAGCCCACAGACGATTCACTACCACAAGACTTTATTTCAGCATGGGAAACTAGAGCAATTTTCACAAGCTGTGGCACAAAGACAGAGAAAAGGCTTCTGACAGAAGTCACACGTGTAAAGGACAAAACAAATATGAAGAGGCGGTTCACTAGGTACCATTTCCAGCCAGTTGCACACCACCACAGGAACTCTAAATTTAGAAAATATGGCTATTTTCTCTGAAGCCTAATGCTGTTTCAAGGAACTTGGACTCAGATGCTAAACAGAAGCATGAATATTCTTGCAATAGTCATGAGAATTATTCACTTGGATTAGACACACAATCCACCTTCCAAGGAAAAAAATACAACTTTTGTCTTCAAAAGCAGACAGAAGAGCAAAGCCAAGGGGCAAGTAGGGCCTTGCTGGAAATGTGATCAACTCCAAACACAAATATTAAGCGTTGCTCCATGCATGCTCATCTCAAATACTGAAAGGCAGAGGTGTGAGGGCAGAAGCAGCACCAGCCACTCAAGATGGGCAGCAGAGCCCCACGCCACAGGGCCGAGTCCTCCAAACCCTCTCTCCAGCAGCAGAGGTAATGCAGAAGTGGCTGTTTCAGTGCCATGGGGAGTAAAGCCAGATGAAGGAAAACACAAAGGCTCCTTGGTGGTCAGAGCACTACTCAAGCTTTAACTGTGTTTCAGCACAGCTGCTGCCAACAGTTTCACCAAGGACTGACATCTAGGAGCAGTTATTTAACAATATAGCCTGAACCAAGAGGCCTGAAATACCCACTTGATTCTAGCGCACCATGAACAGTTAACAGCCTACATCCAGACTGCTCTTCACTGACTGCATCGCTAACCCAGCCCTGCAAAACTCACAGCTCACTAGATTTATACCTAAACTACCTTCTAAAAACGTTAGGTTATAAATTTATTTACTCACGTGAGTAAAATCAAATCAAACTGGTGTTCCTCAATAGCAAGAGATACAGTATGCCATCTAGTTTTCAAGCCTCCCATTTTACACATGTGCTGAATAATCAATGTATTTTGTTTCAGGGTGAGAATAATTTGCCCATACAGCAGTCTCTACCTATAACTGCACTGAGAAGTTTTGCCACCATCCAAAGAGCTCATGCTCTCCAGCCCTGGTCAGAAAGGTTCAAATACAGAAGGCTCTGAGCAGCCACCAAAACCACCTGGTGGCACTGAGGCAGGAGGAAAGTTTTTGTCACCTTTCCAACACTCCCAGCCAAAGAGGTACTGCCACATCACAGCCCAGAAAACGCTTTGAAGATGAAAAGTGCTACTTACTTGCTAAGTATCCTTATCAGCAGAAAAGCAGCACCATTTCTTGCACCAAAATGATTCATACACAAAATTCTTTTCTTCTCAAAGAAGTTATATCCTTTCAAAAGTAGGTAAAAAATAAATCAGTCCTGATGGAACTAATTCCAGCTCTCCCAGCATTAGCGTATTTCACTAAGCAGAGGGTTCATCATCCACTGACAAATGAAAACTGCACCATTCCTGTTGAAGTGACTGGGTACATCAGGAACTCCCAGCCTTGGGCTAAGAAATACAGTTAAAAGCCTTAAGCTCCTCATCTTTTCAGCTGATGACTAAATAGCCCTCTTCACTTGTCAGATCCAGACCCCTCCTCCCAAGCAGAAAAGCAAACAGCTTTACAGGCAGGGTAAGAAACCACCCAGGCTGTTTGATGTGTGCTGAATACAGAACCCCGTGGTACCGCTGTTGTAGTTTTATGGTACAAAATGAATGCTGCTTAATGGATCAAGAGCACAGGTACCTGGTTTCTCCTCAACTCAAGGGACTGTAACTAGAGGCCGCGAAGTGACACCACTGCAAATGCAAGCTGAGCAGGGTCATCTTGTTTCAAAAACTTGCTCCTGGTGAATTACATTTTTTTTTCCAGGCCTGGAAGCTACAGCAAAATACTGAGTGCTCCTGTCCTCTTCTTGCCTGCTCTACTGCAAGTCCTTGGTCTCACCTCCTACCTTCACGCTGCCCATTTGTTTCACAAACAGTTACAGCACCAGCTGCTGAGGAAAGAAACAGAGGTCAAGATTTTAAAGACGATGGCAAAAGTAAGGAACAACTGCAGCTTTGCAATCACAAAGAAGCCCAACTACCTACCTAGAGCATCCAATAGATCTCTGTAGCACAGAGCTACCCCTTGAAAAACTGGGAAAATTGTTTAAAATATAGCTTGATGTGTGCCACTTTCAAAATCTCTGCATATCTGCACAAAACTCATTTTCTATCTTGGCTTTCACCTGCTCCCCTTACACACCCAAGCAACCTCCTATCCCAGGCCAGAAGCTAATAGAGCAAGTCAAAAAAACCCTTAAAACTACACCCTTCACAGTCGCAGAGCTTCCCTGGTGCAACATGCACCTCAGTGATGCAGAGGGTGAGGTCATTTCTTTAAAAGCAACCCCAGAAGCACAGTCTAGTAGAGATTTCTTAGTCAAAATCTGACTGCAATCAACCCATGTGTTTGACCTCGACCTACATACTCTGTAAGAGGGAGGAATTTCAGCTGCAGGTGCTTCTTGGATCTGTCTCTCCATTAAGTTGTTTTAAACTCTACACAATTAATGGCAGATGTAACATCACCCGTATTTCTCCTTTGCTCTCCCGCACAAGCACATATCCAATATGCAGTTATCAAGTCCACATCCACCACCAACATATTTGTTTCCATCCACACCACGCTCTGAAGATTTCAGCCACAGTAAACGCTCACAGTTTCCACTTGGGCCACATCCATTGCCTGGTCCAAGCAATCCCCAAAGGCTGGGGCTGAGCACACAGCAGGCCTGGCTCCACATGCACAGGATAGGCAAGAATAATCCCAAAATGCACAGTAAGAAATGCTTTCTACCACGAAACGCAGCCGAGCCCACAGCACACCTAAGTGCATGAAGCTGGTCTGTGTGCACTCTGGCTTACCACCACAGGCAGAGGATCCTCCATGCAATTCATTCAGTACAGACCACAGAGCAGTAAAACTAAGGGGACACCTGTCAACTTGAAACTCAGGCACATCTGAAAGCACTGCAGATAATAGCTATCAGTAATCCCCTCCACCTCTGTCAAAACCACACGTTTTTTATAGTATTTGATGTTTCTAATCATCCTTTACAATCATTATCATTCTATCTGCCACGTAATCTCCTGCTCCCTTCACAGAAACATTTCACATTCAGAAAGAAAAAACCTTATCTGTATCTGTTGAAGGTAAATCCCTCATCCAGTCACAGAACCTTGCCATTAAGAGAAATGGACTTTCAGTGAAGCTTGTAAGCTTCACAAATTCAAGTTAGCAGAATATTTTGGTTTCAGGCACAAACATGCACAGACTTATTTAGCAGCCTTACAGCCAATAGCAGATGGGGGAAAAAAACCGCAAAACATAACCACAGAGTCTCCCTGTGGCGGTTGTTTTGTTCCAGAAGACAGAGCAAGCATTCTCATACCATGCCACAGGTCTAAAGGTCTCAGGAGCGGGACTCACCAGCTATGAAGTGAGTTACGGGTCAAACGCTCCAGAGCACAACATGAAAAGAAAGAAACCCAAGCCATCACCTCACATCTCTCAGTTCCAGAAAACTCAGGACTGAAAACCTCAAAAGTGCAAAGATTTCAGATGAAAGCATCAGCTCCTGTGCTTGCAATGACCCATTTGGGCAAAAAAAGCCAGCACACAGTGGGAGGTAGCAGCAGAGTGAGGCAGTTTTTTCCTAAGTAGCATTTGGGAAGGTGTCACCACCTTCTGAGCCTTTGAAATTCCCCAAGTCATTAAACAGTCAAAGGAGAGGAAGCTTTTAGCTTCGCAAACACCAACTATTTCCCAGCACCAACACAGATGCTGAATATTAAAAACAGTGTCTTTGCTGAGAGGAGAGGAGCTGCCGTAAGCCAGACCTTACCCCAGAAAGCACCTGCCAAAGCTGCTGCCATTTAACTTCAATGATGAATCTTCAGCCAAAAAAAGTAACTTTATAAAATTGCTTAAAGCCACTTTGCTGCAGAAATTTACACTGGAGTTGCATCACATCAGCAAAGGAAGAATTTGAATGAGAAAGCTGCAGAAAAACGCCTCACTCACACAGGTATTTCAAAGCCTGTCACAGCCTTTGATTGATTCCTGAAAAAGCTTTTAGTGCATAGTAGTTTGTTTACTACTCCTAAGAGCATTACTAATTTAGGTTGGTGGGTTTTTTTTAAGCCATACCAGCACACTGAAAGCAAGTGCACCTTGGAAGACAGTGCATCACAAAAACTGCTTGCTTGGGGAGAGGTTTCGTCCATTTTAAAAGTAACACTCCTGTCTAGATTTGGACTAGTTATAATTAATTGCTTAGCCCAGGTGGCCACTTGCAAATCCTGAATTATCAACTCACTCTGCAGGCTGTACACAAAACAGTTCTCCATACAGTAACAGCGTACGCTGTTTGGTACTCCTGAGATTTCTACACTGCGAGTTGTGCTGGATTCCACTTTTGCAGTAAAATATTAATGATGATGCCGCCAGTCTATATTGCAACAGCCAAACAAATCAAAGTAAAATGACCAACTGACTCAAGCGTATGTAACCTTGCAATGGATACTCACAGGATGGAAACGTCACCCATTAATGTGGTTCTATTTTACACAAAACTGCAAAAATTCCTCACCTGTCTCTAACGGCTACAAACATCGTGTGGTTCAAAGAACCCCCCTGGGAGACTAACTGAAATGTCAGCTGCAAGGAGAGGGTTAGATACAGCTTCCTCATGCAATAAACCCAGTATTAATAGTTTATGGCCATTGAATTTGTGTGCTGCAATGAAACCAGAGTGCTACACTGAACCAGCATTTCCTCATGGCTCCCGAAAAGGACCCTGCCTGTGAAGGCAGAGCCATCCCCCTTGACCTGCCTCAACATACCCACACTGCATCTCCACACTTCCAGATAGCAAATGCCTTGGCAGGTTTGAAGATGGAATATTCTTAACACTGTTCTCATTCCTCAATTGCAAATAGGTGCCACAGAGTCACTAGGTAGGATTAACATCTGAAGAGCAGACACTGGTGGGCTGAGATCCCAGCAGCAAGGGCTGAGAGTGGCTGTAAAGGTACAGGGAGGGAAAACACAGACCTTCCTTCTGCTGCAGAAACACTGCAAATTGAAAGTTTAGGTCACACCAGTAACTACCTGGCAGAATTCAGGTAAGAAATAAAGTATTCATTAAAATCCAAAAATGATGCAAGTATAACTTCTCCTGCAATCTTCAATTCATTACTCAATATCTGAGGTCAAGAAATTCTAGCGGTGAAGGGCAGAAGAGAACAGAAGGGCTGTGTGGGATGAAGCAGAGTTGAATTCTTGAAGAGACTTGTGGAGATAACATCAGATAACTTAAAGCTAACAAGCTGATCAGCCCCTGGATTGTGGCTGAGGAGCCCTGATAGTTTGAATCAGTTTCCAAAGTAAAGCTGAATGCAGCAAGAGAGCCTCCCAAACTGAGCTGTATGCTGGACCTTACAAAAGGCTTCCAAAAATGTAAAAAAAATGCACCTTGACTCTTACAGCAATCCTGGGTCCCTACATATAAATCCTAGGGTTTAGCATCCTATAAATCATAGCATACCCTAAATACATATACACCAGTCAGCACCACAGCAAGATACTAATGCAAGCATTTGCTCCCCAAGGTGGACACAAAGCAGGAGGCTGCAGACTGGGGAGGCCTGGCCAGCTGAAGGCCTTTAGATAAGGCACTGAAACACAACATCTGCGCTTCCCATTTCCTTCCTCTGTAGAAGAGGTTTTTATCTGCCTCACACAGGCTTTGTGAAAATTAAACATGGCAGAGAGCTCCAAGGCTTTCAGGTGAGAGGCAGGAGGAAGGGCAGCAGCATTTTAAAGCATCCCCTGAGCCTTACTAGTATCTAATATGTTCGAGCATTTTTGTGAAGTTCCCAAAGG
>NW_010209500.1:0-2911 GCF_000695765.1 Mesitornis unicolor | reverse complement strand
CAGGAATGCTAACCTGCACCTGAGAAATCTTGAAATTAAAATTCAGCTGGGTCTCAAGTACTCCTGCTAATTTGTTGGAAAAAGCATCAGCTGCTCACATCAGTAGACAGTATTTTCACAGCCCAAGTTGCAAATTACATCTAACATTCAAACAGCACCATGAAGACATTAAATGGCTTTATCCAGGCAGAGGAGCTGCTCTTCAGGTTGGGTCAGCCAAAACACGGATGGCAAACATATCTGGAAAGGGAAGCTTTCTCCTTCCATGACTGCTTGGGTTTTACAGTATTCAGCAACAATGATTTTTCCAGTGTTTTAAATATGGAAAGAGGTCATGGAAGGCAGGAAAGGAGCACATGGAGTCAAATGGTAAGAAATCCTGGCTCCTCTTTTATTCACATAATTGTCATGATGTTGGTAATGACTATCAACACAGGAATCAAATGCAGGAATGTGCTGGGATGAACTATGTGTTCAGTTGGAGGAGCTGCTGGGGCTTTGTACCAGCTGCTCGCTCTATTTCAAGAGAAAGTTTCTATTACTTGTTAACATCAGTAATTGTGTGCTTGGGTTGAAGTGGCACTCCGCCTCCCATTTCCAACAAGAAAGGGCAACAGCAAGAGTGGAACTTCTAGAAGCAACAGTAGAAGTGATCAGCCCACATATTCCCTAGCTCAAATAAATTATTTTAACCCAGCGTAGTTTAACAAAAAGACAGGAAAGCTCCAGCATTATAACTGGTACAGAAAACTGCTTTTGACCTATGCGCTAGGAGCCCAAGAGGCTACTCCACCATCCTCATAATCTGCACCAATGTCAGTTCCCCTCTTCCTCAGTTACAGCACTCGCTCTATCCAATGCACCCACCAGCGTTCACAGACCTTAAAGTGTTCGGCAAACAGGAGAGAGACAGGCACCCAGCCTTCACACAAAAAGTGGGAACTAACATACAAAACAGGCACACGATGGCACAAGACATGGCTAGTGAAAGCCCTGGCCCTAAGAGCACCTCAACCCTCTGCCTATCACTGAATTAAGAGCTCAGGGGAAATAAAAAGTAATAAAGGGTGCAACAAGGACCCTCTTGAATCCATGCTTTGGCTGCA
This sequence comes from Mesitornis unicolor, assembly GCF_000695765.1. Lineage (NCBI taxonomy): Eukaryota > Metazoa > Chordata > Aves > Mesitornithiformes > Mesitornithidae > Mesitornis > Mesitornis unicolor. The sequence goes on along the minus strand of NW_010209500.1, from coordinate 1,805 downwards.
GCCAGGACAGGCTAACATTTTGAAGGCCATCAAACAAGATCTTGCAGTCAAAGCTGCTAGAGTCAGAGCCACTGCCAGAAGATCTATCTGCAGATAACTGCAAGCAACAGTACCCAAAAGTCAACAACCTTCAGGCGCAGGACAACTAGACAGTGCCTATGGTTTGTACTCCTCCCAGCGTGGACAACAAGCAGCACAGCAGGCTTACCTGGCTGGTTCTCACACACTGGTGTAATGCAAAAAGGGCTGGATCAGCAAACAGCTAAAAAGCCCAATTATAACCACAAAATGGTACATCCCACAACGTGTTTCCAATGGCATCAGATTTGTTTTTAGCAAACCCCGAGCTGCAGTGCAGACTTTACACAATGTCTCTCAATTTTGTTAGTGGGCAGCTTTTCAAATGGAAAAATCAATATGATAAGTACACCTAAATTCCTCAAGCACTTAGGAAACTTCTCCCCAGGATTTATTACTAGAGCAGTAAAGACGCCTACACCAGAGAAGGGTCATGAAAAGGAAAGACAGACAGACCATTTATTTACATAATGGTCTTTGATTTCTGATCCTCCCCAGTCTAGCTTTTTCTAACGTTGCAATGGGTAGTTACCAAGCGACTAAAGTCAGAGCTAACGCTTCTGGATTTGGGAACCCAGTAACAACTCCTAAATCCATGTTTACTCACCCAAGTCGAGGTGGCTTTGTTTAGATGCTGAAAACCACACTCAACTTGGAACAAATTTTTGCTGTAACAGCACATGAAGATCTTATTGGAGGCTGCAGTGATTGAACTGTGGTTCTTTAGAGAAAGCGAGCTTTTTTATGGTCGAAATACATCACATGGTGGTATCTTTTCTGAATACCTGTTTTCATTTTCCTTATCTCCAACCGGTCACATGTCTAATGACACTACCACCTAAATTTAGCTCATTCTGTTAGCACTGGCAATCGTACCGATGCCTGTAGGACTGCAACACACCTTTCTTCCTCTCAGTGTCTCATTCGGTGTACAGGATTATTTCTGAAACAGCAAAGCAGTCGGCATACCAGAGGCCTCCCGCTTTCGCCTCCCACCACGGGAGGATCCCTGGGACCCGCTCCGCTGCAAGGACAGCGCTGGTGGCCTGTTTTGTTCGGTGCAACGCCCATTCCTCGCAGGCCCCTTTGTGCGATATTACAGTGCCCCCTCGCTCGCTTTTGTCTCCGTACTGTCAGTCAGTCTGCATGAAACTCCACACCAGGCCAACTTTGGGAAGTGGGAATATTCTAATGCTGACCTGCACCTTGTGGCTCTTCAAATAATTACGAGGTCACAGATTTACATATATCTCATCAGCTGGGGGTAAATGCTCACATAAACAAGGGCAGATCCAAACCTCGGTGCCTGATGCTGAAATCTTTATCTATCTGAGGTTTCCCTATTCGACTGTTAACTCCCCTAAAACAGGCGATGACGACACTGACCAATAAATGCAGAGACGCTGGCCCACATCCCCAGCAAGTGAGAGGGATCTGGAAGCTGGCTCCAATCACCTTCCCAGTGAGGCCTTTCCTCGGTCCCATTAAAACCTAGTGCACCAACAAAACAGCCTGGCTTTGCCACTGGCAAAGGACAGGAGCAGCACTAGTGCCGGGTTTCTTGAGGCAGTGAATGGGATTTCAACCCCTGGAGAACACCATCCCCCTTCCCCACTCAGGAGGGAGGGATGTGGGATAAAAACAGAAAGGAGCAATAACCAACCCCCACCTCGGGTGTCTCCAGAACACCCAAAGACCCCAGCCCGCGGAGTGAGGCACCGGCCGGT
>NW_010209499.1:0-348 GCF_000695765.1 Mesitornis unicolor | reverse complement strand
CGTACCAACTAATCTTCCCTCTTTCGAGTTTGTTCTTATTTCTACCCAATATTGATATGGAAGTTCTTTTGGGTCATAGCATACAATTCCCTCTTTTTCCTGGCATAAAGCATCCTGAGTTTGGTTATGGATGCAGGTTCCCATCTTCTGACCTTTGCAGTCATAAATGGTATGATAAACCAGGGTCTGGGAACTCATTCGTCCCCTTCTAGTAGTTACTATACATTGACTACATTTGTTTGCCATAACCAGAGTCAAGGAGCTCACCACAAGTAGGACCAGAAGAGGGCCATAGTGGTCAGCAGTCACAGCCCGAAGGGATTGCAGCCCTTGGCAGACCTTTTAAGC
>NW_010209498.1:0-11687 GCF_000695765.1 Mesitornis unicolor | reverse complement strand
TCAACAAGGCCAAGTGCCAGGTCCTGCAGTTTGGTCACATCAACCCCATGCAGTGGTACAGACTTGGGGAAGAGGGGCTGGAAAGCTGCCAGGCAGAAAAGGACCTGGGGGTGTTTGTCGCCAGCTGACTGAACATGAGCCATTAGTGTGCCTAGGTGGCCAAGAAGGCCAACAGCATCCTGGCCTGTATCAGGAATAGTGTGGCCAGCAGTGTAGGGAAGTGATTGTGTCCCTGTAACTCAGCACCGGTGAGGCTTCGCCTTGAATACTGTGTTCGCTTTTGGGTTCCTCACTACAAGAAGGACTTTGAGGCACTGGAGCATGTCCAGAGAAGGGCAATGAAGCTGGTGAGGGGCCTGGAGCACAAGTCTTACGAGGAGCAGCTGAGGGAACTGGGGTTGTTTAGTCTGGAGGAGGCCGAGTGGAGACCTTATCGCCCTCTACAACACCCTGAAAGGAGGCTGTAGTGAGGTGGGGGTTGGTCTCTTCTCCCAAGCAACAAGTGATAGGAGAACAGGAAACGGTCTCCAGTGGTGCTTGGGGAAGTTTAGATTGTGTATTAGGAAAAATGTCTTTACTGAAAGAGTGGTCAAGCACTGGAACAGGCTGTCCAGGGAAGTGGTGGAGTCATCATCTCTGAAGGTGTTCAAAAAATGTGTAGATGTGGCACTTCAGAATGTGGTTCAGTGGGCATGGCGGTGTTGCATTGATGGTTGGACTTGAAGATCTTAGAGGTCTTTTCCAACCTTAGTGATTCTGTGATTCTATGATCCATCACTAAAATTCAGTTCTAGAAAACAGTGTAACATTGATGCTCTGGAAAAGAAACAAGCCAGTATTATTTGCATCATTGAAGCCTCAGTTAGCTCACAGTCCAACAAGCCAGTCTGTCATTTTTCAGTATATTTTAATTTTAGGGTAGCTCCCATTATTTGGCTACCATTACAGTGGAACTTCTTTAATCTGCATGGGTGTCTTTCCTGATGTAAAGGCCTAATTAACTCTTCTTCAGATAGGAGGCTGATAAGATTGCAGTAGTGCTCACTGAAATGCCATAAAAATGAGAGATTTGACTCATTTTTTGTAAAGCTTTTAATAGTACTATTGCAGAATAAAGCATAAAATGAGTGTAAAACACAATGTTGATAAACTTTAAGAATCTTTTGTTCAGTCAGAGCAAGACTTTGGAGAATCAGAACTGATAACTTTATAAATGATGTCTGCTTTTTAAGTCACAAATTCACATTCTTTTCACGTTTTTAACAGCTTCAATGAGTACACAGCATAGTGGACAAACATCCCTCATCTTTATCATCCCCATGTGTGTGATGGTAGCTGTCCTTCTTTCTGCACTAATAACCTTTCAAAAGAGAAAATCATTCAAGAATGGGCAATGCAAAAAAGGTTAGTTTTACTTCAGATAGTGGAACTTTTCACTTATTCTTTATTTTTCCTGTGCATGAACTTTTGGAAATGTTAGTGACTCTAGGCACACTTACATGACTTTGGTCACATTTTATTTATAGATGTGCTCTGTTATAAAATGAGATCTTGGATAATTTGATTTGGGTTTTATTTTCCTCACCTTGTTACTTATGTGAAAAAAAGTATTGGGAAGAGAAATTCTTTTTATCCAACCACCTACAATTTTGTAAAGATCATAAACAAGCTTTGGCGTAGGTAAGGAGGGCTGCAAAAACGTTTGAATGGTGTTTTTAGTCATGGCTACAAGGACATTGTAGCTACGACATAAAACATCTGTTTTTGATCTTCATTAAGGCTGTGTAACTGGTCTGCTGTACTGGACTATTTCAAATAGTTTTTCTATCCTTGTTTGCAAGTGCAATAGAGGGAAAGTTATAAAGAAAACAGGCTATTATTGTAGTCTTTTCTTGCATATGAGCAGACTCCAGTAAACTCTGACAAATGTATTTATTTTCATTAAAAGAAAGTCTTGCAATTAAGGACTTCAGAATTCAGTTCAAAAATTGTAAAAGAAAAGTGTAGAGAAGTTTATGTACTGGGTATGAATTTAAAAAAAAATGCTTAAAGGTCAGTTTGATCTAAAGGTTTGTTGAATTCTGTTGTTTCTTTCAAATCCCTAAATGTTTAGGCTAAATTTGTATATATTTCCTTTAACAGACAGGAAAAGAAAACTGAACCCTAACCTGCAAGATGAGAACAGTAAGTCATAGCGTTTTCTATATTTATGGTTACAACTTTTTATTTCTTACAACTAAAATCTTTATAAATCTGTCGATGGCAACTTAAATAATGTTCCATCAAAACAGAGGCTAGTTTTGAATTTAAATTTCACCAACACCTTCAGTTTTCTAAAAATGCAGTATCTAACATTATGACTTTCTCACGGGTGATGTAAAATAATAACTATTTGCTCCCTTTCACTGAACTAGATAGCTTGCATGCACAGCTCCGTATGCACCTCTGTATACTAACTGCAGTTCTAGTAGCCTAGCTGAGTAGGACACACACAAAAAGCTGGTTGTTTTGAAGGCATCAAGATTCTTGTGGTAATAGTCTGTTACACTTTTGGCTCACGTCACAAGTTTTAACAACAAATAAAATGATACCTCACTTATCTGGAGTATTAGTTCTTCCACTCAGCCACTTCTCATCTTATGATTATATGACTTTCCTAGACATCCAGGAATTTTTACACTGCGGAAAGAAGGTAATGCCTAAAAAAGAATCAGGATGCATATAACTGTCCTGTACTAAAATTGAACTGAAAATAGAAACCACCATAGAAAACTATAAAGCAATTTGAAAAGAAAGCTCTTAAAATATCTACTTATATAAATCAGTTTTATTACCTATAAGTGAAAGTCTGATAGGTTAATACATTGTCAGGAGAGAGGCTGTGCTAGTGTTAGGTATGGTGGTTTTTGTTACAGCTGTAATCCCTTGGTGTCCAAGCGGACTCTAACAGAGTGTATTGAGGCCAGAGCCTAATGTGCCCCAGGAATATGAATTATAGTCTCTCAAGAAGCAAAACTGGAGCAAAACTGTGATGCAGCTGACTGAGCAGCCTGAAGAAACAATACATAGCAGTTTCTGGACATGCAGGCAGTTTTGGGCTTTTTCAAGGTCAGGAGTTACTTGAGAAGCCACCTGTGTTTCTCATTGCTAAAAAAAAATACATCAAGAAGTCACCAGCTTAGTAAATTCTGTAGGTGAAATGAAACTAAGAATTGGAAGGAGAGGGCATGAACGCACCGATTCCCGCATCACCTCAGAATGTAGTGCTTGCATCTGACCTGTAGCTACCCAATCCACTGCAATCAGTAGATATTACAGTCAAAATCACACTCTCAGAAAAACACTTTCACCTTTCAGAAATCAGCACTTGTTGTAGTCAAAGGCCCTTTCTTAAATTTCATGTGATGGTATGAAACTTAGGTGGAATTATGCCATGTGCAAATGAACAAAAATTCAATGCAAGCAGCAACCTGGCAGACAGTGTTGATGCGTGTCCAGACATAATTCCATTGCATGTTATCTGGGCATGGAGCATCTTCTCGTGGCTTTTTATACTACTGTTGTAGAATTTTTTCACTCTGTAGGCCCTAGCCTCCTCTGTGCACTTACTGAAATGAAGAAATTAAAGGAGAGGTAGCTACTTTTTGTGGTTTTGTTTTACTTCTTCATTTTAATGACCAAAAATCTTTGTGCAGAATGCAGTAAGTCATATGACAAACATTGAATTTCTCAGCATCATATATTTTTAAGAAACACTGGAAAGAACCTTTTTTCCATGATGAGTAGGTAGTTGAAGCATAAAAGCCACAGATACTTTACCGCAGAGCCTTGGAAATGACCCACATGGTCCTGGTTACAGGAACAAGGATTGCTCATGTTATAATTTTTACTTAGAGCTCAAGCTGTGTCAGCACTGAAGATATAGGACATTTGACCTTGTCACTGAAGTCCCAGTTCTGCAAATTTTTATTCAGATGCACAGATTTTACTGACAAGCATTCCCGTGTATGCTATCTAACCACATATCAGTTTTGTTATATCACTTATGTGGCTGATAGTCAGTTGTAGCTTTGATGTAATAGAAAATTCAGAATGTGGACCACACATAGAGAGAGAAAGAATTATTCTCTCTGAAAAGATTGCAACAGCATGTCTTTGTAATTACTGGCAGCTTTAAGGAGCTATTGTAACTTCAGCACAGTCTAGAAAAGCTTGCATAAATGAAGACAAAACTTTCACTCTTTACCTCTCAGTTGTCAAAATCAGGCTATTTATTTGCTTAAACTATAGCAGATTTTGTAAATAATACTATTCCATTTTCTTTCTTTAAGGAGATGATTTTAACTCTCAGACTGAGGCTTTATACTTGTCAACTGTCACAGCTTCAAGAGACAGTGGGAGTGTGAGTCTGTGAAAACTCTTCATCTCACATGCCATAATTTGCACTTTTTGTATTTGTTTTTGGGGACTTCAAAGGAAAGTTACGGCACTTTAGCTTTGAGTTGAACAGTGAACTCATGGGGATTTATTGGCACTGCAGTGATGGAAAGCTGTGCCTCTTCAGATACCATACATTGAAGTTACTGAGAATTATGCTGTCATGAAATGTGGTTTACCATTCTGAAGAGGTTATCTGAGTGCCTTTGATAAACATTACTTTTGGACTTAGTGTTGCTCAAGGAATTTTTGTTTGTGAATGCTTTTAACTGTTTCAGTTTCAGGAACAGTGCTTGGATTCAAACATCTCGTGGGAATTTGAATAAAAGCTGTACATGCTATCTTATGTCTAAACAGTTATTTTTTCAGGTGGAGACACTATTACATGTCCCTATCTCATTTCCAAACTTCTCAATACATTAAACAAGCATGGGGATATATGGAAGATATTTCATATAACAAAAACCGTAAGATGTTGAAGTTAAATCAAAAGATAAACTAGAAAAAATCCCATGGCCAAAAGTAAATCAACATTATGTCACCAAAAAGAATTTTAATGTATGGTTTATGTAAAGCTCCATAAGTTCAGGTGAAAAGCCATGAACTGTGATGCTATGCTACATGACAGTAAGAAGGTTTACAGTTGAACTGATTGCTCAACAGAATTTTCTTCTGGAGGGAATTGGAAGCAAAAGTGAAAACAAAGCTCAGCCAGATTTCTCCACTGATTACTTTCAAACAGTAATTTTAACTTTTCTCAGAGGAAAAGATTAGTCTTTTCCATGCCAGGCACTTACCTATTTAACTTTCTATTACTAGAATAGCTAAAAATTACTCATTCAACTCAAAATATGCTGTGTGCTAGGCATAGCTTCTACAGTGACAGTTTTGAAAAAATGCCCAACAAGAAACACCTTTACATCTTAGATAGTCATCAGATAGTGAAGCAAGGGAACTGGGTAGAATTTGTCTTACTTTTTTCAAAGTGCACTGGCTCTGGTGAGCTGCGTTTTCTCATGAGATAGATGTAACAAGATTGAATAAAGGTGTTCACATGGAAACTACTTTTGTCATTATCTTGCTCTTGGAAGAGTGCTATCTTTTTCACAAAAATATCATATTAGTAATGTTAAAGTTTTCTTCATAGCACTTGCTCTGGATTTAGATGGGAGCTGTTTCTGAAGTGTTATGTTGCAGCTATTTGCACCAGCATCACGTGGAATTACAGTGCTGCTATGTGACCAGAAAGATGGCATTCACACCTTCTGATTCACCAGGATTGCTGATTTTAAACATCAGGGCTGCTGTTGATTTTACTTATGAAAGAGAAAAACAAATCTCTCTGTCATCACCTCTACTTTAATATCTTTATATTGTACCTTAAAATACTCATTTGTAGCCTTTGGATTCAGCTGAGAGACAAATCTACACTAGGCTTGCTATGTCCTTGCTGACATGGCAAATCAGGTAGGTGTAAGAGAATCAGAGGCAGCTTCTTGAAGCATTGTTTAGCTTCAGACGCAATAGCAGCTTGCAGACTGCCCTGACTTGCACCACCTACCAATACTTAAGGGTCAGTGCCTAAGGTCAAGCACTTTCTCCCTGTGCCAGACTTCTACTTCGCTGGGAACTATGAGCCCCTTCTGTCAGCCATGGTGAAAAATCTAACCCACTGTGTTCTTGGAAGGACTTAATTTTGCGTTTTTCTATTTCTTTTTTCCTCATAATCATAAACCTGAAGCAACTCAAACTGAATTTATGTGGATGAACACAAATAGCCTTTGAAATTATATTACCGTGATTATCACTGTTCCTTACTGAAATGAAAGTAATCCTGATATTATCTTAGGCTGCTAAGAAAATGGAAGGACAGGCGTGGGTAATACTTCCTGCCCATTTTACAGGCATAGCAAACACTATCATAGAATCCTAGAATGGTTTGTGTTGGAAGGGACCTTAAAGCTCATCCAGTCCAACCCCCGTGCCAAGGGCAGGGACACCTCCCACCAGACCAGGTTGTCCAAAGCCCTGTCCAACCTGGCCTTGAACACCTTCAGGGAGGAGCCATCCACAACTTCCCTGGGCAACCGGTGCCAGTGTCTCACCACCCTCACAGTAAAGAATTTCTTCCTTATATCTAATCTGTATCCACCCTCTTTCAGTTTACCCTGCTTTCCCTTTGAATGGTCTACACACTGAAAGGCTTCACCTGGCATCCCTAGGCAGAGCTAGCTCAGCTTTGCACAACACTCCTATGCCCTATCCACTCCATTTCACATGAAAGGAGCAATAGTACTATTTGCTGTAATAACTGTAAGAATACCCAGAAATGTGTCTTGGTTTACAAGTTCTTACTTTCACCAGCTCTCACTGGATTCTTATGAGCTGCAGTAAAAATAAATCAGGATGACTGTCACATCTTAGAATGTGAAAGTTAGCTTGTCAGCAGCTTGACCAGTCTATATATGTCTATGAATTCATGCTTGCGTTGTTTTTTTACTGCAAACCATTGAGCATATGATACGTGTATGATATGATGAGTCTCTGTTCTTTCTGCTTCAATTAATGTTCTACACGCTGTTATCTTGAAACAGCTGAACTAAGAGTTTTCAGATACAGACAAACTGCCTGCAAAACATTTGAAGTTTTGATAGTTTTCAAGTTCACAGTGGGTCAAGAGCTGATATTATTAGACCATAAATATATTAGATATTTTTAGAGGTATTAGGAAGATTAGTTTGTAGGAACTGACTTTAAAACTTACACTCTCAAGTGGCATTTTAGAGTAGCATAGTGGATTCCTTGTATAGGAAGCTTCTGTTATCTTTTCTGGTATGTATCTCTTCTCTTCATCTCCATACCCTTGTCCCAACTAGGAGAATGTCATAAGCAATAGCAGGTAAGTGTACTGTATAAAGGTATGGATACAGTTAAAGTTGGTGGAATGTTTGTATGAAAAGATGTGCAAAGAATTTTCTCACTGAATTTTAATTATGATAATTTTTCATGACCATAAAAAATTAGTTTTTAAGGACTGAATTCTTCTTGCCTAGCTAAGGAACACTACTTTTGCAATCCTCAGACCTGCTTTTACTATGTGTGAGATAGTTGCCATTTTAGCACAGGAGTGACAGGCAAATTGGAAGATTAGTCTTCTTGCTTATCCCTCACCTCTGCTATTTACTATAGATTTTAAGGGCTCACAGTACGTTCACCTGGGCTCTTCTACCACAGCAACCTTTTAGTATCTGTGAGTTGCAACATGCTCTGTGATTAGGAGCACTGAGGAGAATAAGATTAGCTCTATTTTGTACTATGTTCACTCTCATACCAGCAAGAGCCTAAACCAACTCCATTTACTTGCCTTCTGTTAGCAAGAACATGGCTGGATGCAGCAGTTAACATCAAGTATGTTAATATCTTTGGAAAAAGACGGATGTGGAAGAGGGATTTCTAATGGCCAGTTGAAACATAAGTCTTACAAAACTTACTTCTGCATACCAGAAAACTACCAGCTGATTCTGACCATGGCTTACTAGGATGAGTTGGAAATGCCTTTTAGAGGTTTGGAATGCAAATGAACAAAATCCTATGTCTTTCTTAAGAAATGGTGCAGTCATCTTTTCTTACAGAATTTTGTCCTTCACCTGACAAAAACATGGTGCTTGCCACCAAAACCAGTATCTTCTGACTTCACAAAATAGCAAAGGAGAAAGGTTTTACAAAACATCTCTGTACTGTAAAGAATCACTATTACTGGAACAGATCTAACTTCAAAGTTGGCTTTTCTTTGTGTGGGAGTGGGGGTGGACTAAGTGACTTCCCTTCTAACCCAAAGTGACGTTTGATTGTAAATGTGTTGTTCAAATTAGCTTCTGTATCCTTTGTAATTATCTGACTTTTCTTATACTCTGACGAAAGCATGGCTTGAAAGTATAGCACCAGATCAATCAGACTGCCACGTGGTTTGACAAGACATCCTAATTTGCTGCAGCATGTTGTCAGGTGTGCTCTGAAATACTGTTTTATAGCCAGTGCATTGTAATATTTCATTGAAATTCAATATGCAGCCATATGGTAAAAAGTAGCTGCTACAGGTAAGTGCACTGTGCAAATATCGTTAAAAGCTGGCTTGAAAGAAACATTAATCGAGTTCAGATGTATTTACTTCTGGATTTTATGTTTACTGCCCTTTATCTACAGCTGAGGTTTGTTTACTCACAACCCTCTTTCCTTAATGGGCTTTTCCAAGTGAGAAAATGTCTCACTTGGAAATGTCCAAGTGAGAAAAAAGTGAGAAGTGAAATGTCTTTCATGCAAAGTCTGTGTTAGAAATCACTTTACATAAGGAAATAAAACAAACCACATGCCGTAGAAATTTGAAGAGTGAGTTTAAGTGCATTCCTTACACACACGTGTTTTTCAAGCAGTGAAGCAAGATGATTACATGAGTCTTGGTGAAGACATGGTTTTCTGTGGTGAGGTGGAGAAACAATATAATCTGAAATCTAGAGTTTTAATAGCAAGGGAAATGTTGCTAGCAAGAAGATTACTGTGTTACTGGATCTCTGTATATGAGTATGAAATCCACCTTTTTGTTCAGGTGAGATGATGAACACACTCTTCCCAGATCTAAAATAGAAAATTAATCAGTCTTAACAATGCTCCAGATTGGCAACAGCTATACTAAAATGCTAAGCTGACAAATAGGGAAGTATCTCTTTCCACCTTGTATTCATGGAGCAGTAAAGTAAAACCTGGCAGAAAAAAGAAGCCAGATATAGGTGAAGAGACATGTAAACCTGAGAATGTCACGGAGAAACGAGAAGCTTTTGGTGTAAAAATGGAAAAGGAGAAGGTCAACAATTTTTGTGTCAAGAGGGACCCAGAATTTTCATGAGAATGCTTAAGTAAGATAAAGGACTGTGAGATCAAAGAATTTCCTGGTTCACAGAAGAAGCCATGAACTGCTGAGGGATGCTTCTATACATCTCCAAAATATTGCAACTTTAGTTCATGGATCTGTCTGAGACTGGTAAGAAAACTGGGGCAGCAACACAGCTGTAAATTTATTGAGCAAAAGCAACATATTTAGACCTTCATGCAAAGTCTTTCATTTTCTGTATGACTGCCATGCATGTACCTCATGCTCCTACAGAGTTGTCAAGTAAAATGTAAACCACAGAATGCGGAACTTGCTGAGATATTGGGGAAGACGTCAGAGATACAGCCTGCTTCTGGATTTGTTAAAAGCTCAAAGTCAGGAGCAGAATCTGATTCAGCAAACTTAGAGATGGAGAATCTGGCGAATTCCTAGCTGGGAAGCTTATTTACATGAGAGTTTAAATTTCACAGAGCTGGATGAAGATTAGTATAGGCTGTGACATACATTCTGCATATTTAACAGTTTAAATTCAGAAAAGAACAGTGAATCAGTTGTTTAAATTACTCCTATGTTACAGTTTATGAAGGATTGTTCAACTTCACCTCTACAAAATTGTTCAGTTTTCCAAAACTCAAAATGTGTATGACAATTGGTAATCAAAGCCCTGGTCACCTCCACTGGGAGAAGTTGGTTAGGTCAGGATTTACAGGAGTTGTATAATTGTATCCCACATTGGAAAGGGGAAGGCAGAAAAAGCCCAAGGGTGTGAAAAATTTCCTTGCATCAATCAAGACAGTCTTGAACGAGACATACTCTGGAAGCCATTTCAGGGCACGAGCCAACTCTGCTTAGTCAGTTACTGCTGATACTTCAGACAAGGGCACCATTATGCTTGGAAGCCAAACTGTACACTGGGATAACTTAACATTCCCAGTGCTTCCAAGTGACTGGCTACAGTCTAAAATGTGGAGATTTAGTTGTGCATATTGCACGACAGAAGGATGGTCAGAAGCTGAAAGGTTCTTGACTCAAATTGGGAAAGCTGTGAGAACTGTAGGAAGTGATTAGCAAAATGAACTAGACAGATGGGCTCACAGTCCCATGTATAGAGAAGGCCAAGGATTTTCTCAAGCCAAAGGTCACCAACCTACACACCTTCTCTGTTCTGAGTCTTGATATGTTGTTGATTTTTATATGATGCTGTCTTGATGCGCATCTGTTGTTGATCTGCGTATTTTCAACTTCATTCTTTAATTGATCTGCCTTGGGTACCCTGTCAGTTACTGCAGCACAAGTGTGTATTTAATTTAGCTCCAGTTCTGGGCTACGTGTACGACTTGCTCCTTGATATATTATTTCAAATCAAGATCATAAGTGAGATAATTAAGCTTCATGTTTCCAAGCCCTCATAGTTGTCCTTTTTGTCACTACCCTTTGTAATACTCAAGTTATCATTGTTATCATTGTAAGTTATTATTGTAATATTCAAGATTTTGCCTGCTTGCCTGAGAGACAGGATTGCCATTAAGCAAAATATCTCATTTAGGTTATTGGAGGATTAGTCCACCAGGATAGGAAGGAGTTGTTTAAAAGTCAATAGTGGCATAGAAAGAAAGGTATAAAGTAGCTCTGTGCTAAATGGATGAAGGCTGAGGTACTTAAAGCCTTCTTTGCCTCAGTCTTTAATAGCCAGAGCAGTTATCCTCAATATATTCAGCTCTCTGAGCTGGAAGACAGGATCAGAGAGCAGCATAAACCCTTCATAATCCAAGAGGATTCAGTTAATGACCTGCTACACCACTGGGACACTCACTAGTTTATGTGGAAGTTGCACTTGACTGGAGGTTGGCAAATGTGATGCTAACTTACAAGAAGAACTAGAGGGAGGGTCTAGGAATCTGCACGCCTGTCAGTCTGAACTTGGTGCTGGTGAAGGTCATGGAGCAACTCATCTTGAGTGCCATCATATGGCATGTGCAGGACAACCAGATCAGGCCTAGTCAGCATGGGTTTCTGAAAGGCTGGTCCTGCTTGACCAACCTGACCTCCTTCTATGACCAGGTGGCTCGCTCAGTGGATGAGGGAAAGGCTGTGGACATTGTCTACCTGGACATTAGTAAAGCCTTTGATACCATTTCCCACAGCATTCTGCTGGAGAAACTGGTTGCCCGTGGCCTGGGCAGGTGTACTCTTTCCTGGGTAGAAAACTGGCTGGATGACTGAGCCCAAGGAGTGGTGGTGAATGGAGTTAAATCCAGCTGGAGGCCAGTCACAAGTGGTGTTTCACCCAGCTCAGTGCTAGGTCGAGTTCTGTTCAACATCTTCCTCAATGACATGGATGAGGGGATTGAGTGCACCCTCAGTA
>NW_010209497.1:0-1089 GCF_000695765.1 Mesitornis unicolor | reverse complement strand
TTGCCTTATTTTTACATTAGTTTCTTATAATTGGTTAATAAATGAAATGCTGCTTCTGTTCTTTTTTTCTTCTTTCTGTCCTTCTAAATAGATATCAAGGCATTAATATTTACAGTGAGTAATAAAAGAAAGAAAACTGATTTATATTGATATTTGAACTATAATAAATATGGAAGAATGTTGTTATGGCCTAAAAAGTCACATAATATAGAAATAATTTGTACTTTGGGATTTGTTAGGCCAAAACCAACAATTAAAATTTTTATTCATCTAAATTCTGTTGATGAGCTCAAAGACTTCATTTTCCTTCTGTCTTATGTTAAACTTTTCTTCTACTGAAGAAATTGAACTGTATGCCAGCATGATGTATTTAAAGTTAACAAAATATTTTATGGTGTAGAAATACCTGGAAATTCTGTCATATACCTCAGAATATTATTAACATCTTCATTTTTACGATTTATTCTCACATGAATAGATAATACCTATTTTTAATTTTATATTGCTTCCCAATTTGTGTGAGAGCGCTAGGTCATAAAGTACTCAACTTTTTGTTCTTTTAGATTGTTTTAAAGCTTTAACCTTTGTGATTTTAAATTGAAATCCACTTTCCTATACTTTGACAACGGGAAAAGAAAATGTGTTTCCATTTGGACCTACAAAGGTTGATTTTTCATATTCATTGGTTTAATAATTAGGCTTTTTCACAGTGAATATAAGTTAATTACAAGAACATTAGCAATACAGCCCTCTCCCTTTCTGATACTAGTATGCTGATTCTATTGCCATCACCAAGGATTCTTTTTAGGCAACTATTGACAGATAACTTCATAAATCTGAACCTACACTTGGTTTTATCTGCCAGTCCTTGGATTCTATCTTTTGAATTTATGATGTTGAAAAATTTTAGCTGTCACTGAATGATGGCAGATTTTGGCAAAGAAGACCTTTGTAAAGGCAGTAGTAAAGTTACACATCTGTTCTTAAAGTGTAGCTATTAAAGTAAATCGAGTACTCTCTAGATATCTTCCACTTTTACAGGATGACCTTTACCTTGCAATAGCCTCTGTGGTCTCAGTGATGGCTCTT
>NW_010209496.1:1485-4542 GCF_000695765.1 Mesitornis unicolor | reverse complement strand
AATGTACCTAATTCTTTGCTCCTTTAAAATACTTTGGTGAAAATTTAAATTTTCATTTATTATCTGCCAAAGTAACAGTAAGTCTTTGTATTGTAAATATCTTTTAGTCAGTCAGTACTGACTACACTTTAGGTTCTTTTCAAGTACAAAGACAGTAAAAGAAGTGTATTAAATCAGGACTATATTTAGTTTTTTAAAAAGTACAATGATATTTATTGGAGACATTCACATACAACAAAACATTTTAATAAATAAAAAGAAAAGTATGTCTTACAAATACACATGAACCATATATAGGTCCTTGTTTATGCCAGTGTTTATTAAATATTCCTAAAGTCAGTACATTTTTATGCAGACCTTGATTTTTTTGTCATATAAGTTGATATAATTTCACTAATTTAAGTGAAGTTACTCTGTGTTATACCAGGTGAGATAAAAAAGTAGTCAAACTAAATTTACAAAGAAATTATGTAGTACTGAAATACCTTCTGCATCATACAACTTCCAGTACTTTAGTCAGGACATAGGTTGAGAAACTTTAACACTCCAGCATCAAACACTAGCCTAATTTCTTGTAACAAATGATAATATGTGAGTAAACAGAGTTAAAAGTGAAGAGGGACTATCCACAAACACTTCAATTCTCGAGAAGTTTTGCCATCGTATTGACTTTGTACTGGCACAGTGTCTTCCAAAATAAAAAGGTAAAATTTTAAAGCATCCAGCCAAGTTCTTACCAAATCACTGGGAACAGGAGAGGCAAAGAGGATTAGGAAATAAGAAAGGTGTTGTATGGGTGAAAATGGGGCAGAGAAAGACGTTGTTTTCCCATCAGGAAAGAATCCCAAAACAAAAGCTGTGCTTGTTACAAGCATGTCTGTGACCCTTGTTTCTCATTAGAGCTGACAAACTTTTCAATTGCTCATAACACAACTGGCCCATCACAACCCAAACCTCTACATGCACAGTCGCTACCTCCAGGTCAGGTTTGTGAAAGCAAGAGTCAAAACAGGACTGCCATGAGTAACAAAGCACAACAAAAATGCATTTTTAAGCTCACATGGAAAACCTGCAGCAGCCTTTTACTTGAAGCAAAATAGTGCTTTGAAAATGTTAGCATAGATAAGAGCGGAAGGAGTGCATGGATTGCCACACACAAGCCCTTTGGGTGAAGACTAGAGGTGAGCAGAAGGCTGATTGACCAAGGGATGAGACGTGGCGAGCAATGATCCAAAACCTCATCAATGTCCTCTTCTTGAACACCAGACCAACGCTCACAGAGATCTCACATCTTAAGAGGGACAACACATTTTTCATGTAGACACACAACAGTTGAAAATAATCCTTGATGTCTGGGAGGTGACAGATGTATCCTTCTCTGATTACTCCCAGCTGCTTGAGAACAGAGAGTGGATAATTGTTGGAAATTACAGGAAATGAAAATTTTTGTGTGAGCTTAGTGGCATCTGGTGGTCTCGACAAGCTTTAAGAGGAGCTGTCTGGTCTGAACACTGACAAAGACAGGCAGGAGAGATCTAGAGATGAACGTGAGAAAAAATATGTACTCTGGTGCAGAAAAGAGAGCAATAAAAGGAAACACTGTAAGGGTTGGGAAACTGAGGCAGTGAAGTTAGCACACAAGCATGAAAGTGGGAAACATAACCGGGGTTTTTGGAAAGATAAATCTTGGCCTGCTTGGGAATGAAAAAAGCAGGTTCATTCTCTCTTTTTCCACAGCACAGCCAGTTTTATTGATTTTCGTGCAAACAGAAATGGCAGAAACCTTGACTCAGAAGGGAGGAGAGTGCAAACCCCTTGGTGGTCCAAGCAATCTCCACACTTCCCCTTTGTGGGGGCACAAACTAAAATTAGCTCAGCAAAACTTCACTAGAAGTCAGTCTTGCCAGGGGAATTGCAGGGAGAAAAGCATGAACAGGAAAGCACAACAATATATAAGTCTCAGAAGTATCAGAGCAACATCATGATGAAGAAAGGAAAGAAACTGAGAGGGACTATCAACAGAGAGTGGAGTTGCCAGAGACAAAGGACAAAGCTGAAAGTTTAACATAACTGTAAAATAACAACAAATTTACGTCCAGTCTTCCTCGCATTTTCCTGGGATGATCTATTGGCAGTAACAAGACCTTGATTTATTTCTTTCTTTTGCTGTCTTGAACTTTATTTTTAAAGTTAGCTTGTTCTTTCTTTAGGGTGTATGTACAGTTTTCAGCATAGCTGCTGATCTCAGTAGCCCTCACCTACATCTCCATAATATAAAGTGATAGGGTGTTTTCCCTACTCCAGTCAACACCAAAATTTGGCCTAGTAGCAGTCAGGAATAATGTATGGTTGAATAAATAGTTTTACATATAAAACCCAGTTTATTTGTGAGCTTAACTGGATTAACAGTTCAGAGCTACACCTCATACATCACCATAAGCATGTGCTTGTCAGGAAAACCTCGTAATTCTTGGCCGCTGAATACATTTGCCAGTGCTGGAAGACTGAGGTGGAAAAGCACTTTCAGGGGATGATTATTTAAGATATTTGTTTGGTCTTCATGTTTTTATATATATCCTGTGTTGGTCTGCATCTGAAACCAGCCTGAAATAATTTTGCATACTATGAATTACAAAAACGGTACAGAAATGGCTCTTACTTTACCACCTTGCTGTCCTCATGGTACTCCTTCCTCACCTGCATTACCAACCTTTCCCAACACTTGCAGGAGCATCAGTGCACGCTGCTGCCGAATGGGCCGAGGCTTGCAGCACCTTCCCGTGCCAAGCACAGCCAGGCTTCTTTTAGTGACTAGTCTAATAATCAGCTCTACCTAAAAAACTTCGTCTTATTAAGCATCCAAAATGATATTCAATTACCAAAACAGCTGAAAAAAAAGATCATACACGAGGGAACCCCCAAATTCCGTCTTCAAAGTCGCGGCTATTTCCTCACCCCAGGTGGACGCGGACCTTCCCCGGGCGATGCCGATCCAGGGCCGCGGCTGAGCGGAGCCGGGGCCGCCGATTCCCGGTCCGACAGCGGCACCGGGTGGCG
>NW_010209496.1:0-1419 GCF_000695765.1 Mesitornis unicolor | reverse complement strand
CAGGAAGAGCATTTTAACTTCTTGTCCGGCTCTGGTTACTTGTTAAAAAGTTCATGAAGTGCTGGAAAAATAAAGATAATAAATAAATTACAATTTAATTGTTATTGCTATTGTTATTCTTTTTATTATTTTAATTCTTCTTATTCTTTTAATTATTATTAGTTCTAGTATTAGTCTTTTTAAATTGTGCTTTCTCTGATTATTATTTTTATCATTATTATACATAATATAGAATCAAATTATTTTATACTGACATAAAATATATAATTAAAGCCTGGATGTGTCTTAGCTAGTATTAATTAACTATTCCTACACATAAGCCTAAACTTATAAATAGATACCAAATAGCTACACTGCTTCATACATTTCAGTTTGAATAACTATAGTTTTATGCTGATGAATCACAACTCTGCCCTGTTCACTACCCCATCTTTGACAAAAAAATGATTAAAAATGCCTCAGAGTACAAAACAAAGTGAGTGTATGGGAACTTTTCTACTACATACTCTTACAATAATCAGCAGCTCATTAATTTCCCGAGCCTGTGTTCAGTGGAGCTAGCAGAGTTTATCTAATACACATGTACCAATCACTTTTTGAACCAAAGCAGAATTTTAACATCCATAACTTATAGTAGCAAAGAGTTGCACAGCTTAAGTTCACGGCATCGCTTACCTTTCTTTCTCCATGCATGTAAATATTTATATATATATATGTATGTATGTATGTATGTGCGCACACGTTATCAACTTACCAACTTCATGTTGAACAGAAGGTTCATCTGCTTACTCTATATCTTTTTGGAACACGCCACCTTATTTGACACCTTATAGATTTTGACTTAGAAGAAATGGTAAATAACAGCTGCCTGTCTGCCATCTTTGTGCCACTCATGGTATAGATTTCTCTCTCTCCAACTTTAACCTGTCTTTCATTTCTTTTCCAGACTGCAAAGTTCTTGCTACGGGCACTACTCTTCAGGGTGGGGCAGGGCAACCTGTTGTCTTTTTCTGCATGTCTTTACTTCTATCACATCATTTAATATGTAATACATGTGTACAAAATGCACACTGCAGTGTTTAAATGCATTCATTTGCTTCCCTTACGCCTCTGTTACCTAATGATTTTTAAGTCTTTTTGTAACAACATCAGCTATATGAAAATTTATCTATTTACTTTCCACATAATTTACAGACTTAGCTGTCTTGAAGACAAAAAAGTTACATTTTTGCCTGGCAGGAAGATGACTTCTGTCTCACCTTCTTGAAATCTCAGTCAATATTCCTATGGCAGGTATAATCTCTCTTCAGTCCTCTCACCGCTTTGTTCAATGGCTGCACTTCAGAGCTACCTGCAACAAGCAATTCTTGGTTTAACTTTATGAAAGGTGTCTGAGTACCAAAAATGTTATGATCATCT
>NW_010209495.1:0-8276 GCF_000695765.1 Mesitornis unicolor | reverse complement strand
CCAAAAACCCCCTCACAGAATACCCAATACAATCCATCATTATTCTCTTAGATGAGATAGATGAGTACTTTGGGAAGCAAGGTTTACATGCATTTAAAAAAAATATTTTTTCATTCTACTGGGAAATGAAAGCTACTAAGTCATCCATGACTATCTCTATTAAATACATACATTTACATACAAATGTATATGTCATGTAGTCAGACTTCCATATCCTATGGTTATGTAAGTGTGTGTTTGAGAAGGATCATGCCTGGGAAAGGCAAGTCTGTTTGAATGTTGAGTATCTTGTTCTCTTAAAACCAAAGCTTGAAAAAGAACCCTAGAGGAACATTAAAGCTTAATGTTTCATTGACTATATTTTCAATAGGATACATGCTGCTACTTAACTGTAAAAACATAGTGAATTCAGTTCCTCAAAAGCTGTGTCCTGCTACCTTCATAAGAAGAAAATAGAATTCTACTATATATGAAAATAATGTTGATGTACACACCTGTGTTGAGGTGTGAGGGTCAAAAACTACATTGTTTCCAAATGTGTTCTATTGCTGACTAAAAAGGGATTCCCTACGCTTCAACTGATGCCTTCCCAGTTGGCTCTAGTTGCTGTCTAGGTGTATAGCTGGTCCCTGCAAAAGTCGCTGCCCATTAGGGTTAATGGTCATGCCCCAGAGGTGCTTCCTGGGCTCACAAGCCCCAGTCTGTACCCCTGCAGGCCTCTGCCTTTCTGGTAAAGTTTGGCCTCATCCTTGCTGAATTTCATGGTGTCCCATTGGCTCCTTTACCTCACTAGGATCTTGTGCTATGCAGTGCATATCTTAGTTAAGAGATTGTTTTTTCTTGGACCGAAGTCTGCTATTTTTGTTTCCATAAAGTAACTTAGTGGTTTCTTTTTAGTCTAAAACTTCATTACAAGAGTATTCCTGTAGTGAACATTTTGATATGAGTAAAGATAAAAGGCCGATCCTGTGTGCTTCTTAATTTTTTACTACTTATTCATTACAGAGTTTCTAACAGTACTTTTAAGAATGTAGTAACCTTATCAAATTAGATGGATATTTTCTAATATATTTCAGTTGATCAAAAGGGTTTCCCTTTTTCTTTCGTTCAGCCAACTGAAACTAAAAATCACCTGAAGCCTGTAAATACCTAGAATACTTCCTCCCTCCTCCAGCAGTCTCTTTTATTTTGCTGCCAAGAGAGAAAATATAAGGCTAATATAGCTATCAATACTTTCTAACAAAGGATATTTAAGAAACAGATGTTCCAAAGGGCAGATAAAAACTAGACCACAGTAATAATCATAGCATTTAAGGCCTGTTCAATTTTTTATTATTGCTTTTATTTTGAACCTGCTGTGTTCATACTGTGCCATTTTGAGAACACATTAGCTCCAAGCACTGGTACAACCTGCAGTCAGGTTAACAGCACATTCGAGTTACCAGCAATCATCAATACTCAGCAGACAGTGTTAATAATCTACAGTTACCAAGAAGGTGTAACAGATGAAAACTTGTGTGTGACTGGGAAATCCAGAGTTCTCTGTTAAATACGCTTAATAGAAGTCATTTGTCTACAGCTTTAACTATCTGTGCATACATTTTTTTCTCTGATCTACAAAATGAACAGCATTCTGATGATTGCTTTTCATTTGTGTAAAACTGGCCTCTAATTCTTCTACCCAACTGCAGGCCATTGTGCTGCTCAAGAAGTGATGTATATTCTGTAGTTGCTCTTACAAGCTATTGTGACTCAGATACATCACCTCATTACCCACTACAACTTACAGAACCATGCGATCATGGAATGTATTGGGTTGGAAGGGACCTTTAGAGGCAATCTAGTCCACCCACCCTGCAGTAAGCAGGGATATCTTTAACTAGATCAGGTGGCTTAGAGACCCATCAAGCCTGAATGTCTCCAGGGATAGGGCCTTTACCATCTCTCTGGCCAAACTGCTTCAATGTTTCACAACCCTCATAGTGAAGAACTTCTTCATAATATCTTAGTTAAATCTACCCTGCTATAGTTTAAAACTATTGGTCCTTGTCCTATCGTTACCTGCCCTTGTAAAAGTTCCTCCCCAGCTTTCCAGTAGGCCCCCTTCAGAAACTAGAAGGCTGCTATAAGATGTCCCTGCAGACTTCTCTTCTCCAGGCTGAACAGCCTCAACCCTCTCAGCCTGTCTTCATAGGGGAGGTTCTCCAGACCTCTGATCATTTTTTGTGGCCTTCCTCTGAACCCGCTCCAGCAGTTTCATGCCCTTCTTATGTTGAGAGCTCCAGAGTGAAATTTCACAGTACTCCAAGTGAAATCTTACAAGAGCAGAGTAGAGGGGCAGAATCACCTCAGTCAATCTGTTGGCCACACTACTATGTCTACCCAGCATATTGGACCCTCTGTTCCCCTCAGAAAGGAGTCACAACTATAACCCTTCTTTTCTTCCTTGTGGATGTGGTCATGATACAGGCCTTTCTGACTGTGGAGAGAGCTCTGGTGTAGATTCCCTATCATCCACATTCTCAGTTGACTCACCTTCCTCAACCACAGCCTCGTACTTGTTGTTCAGAGACACCTGGAGGTGCAAAGGTGGGTAAGGAGGCAAATCACTTGCTGCCCCAACCATTAACTTGCCTCCATTCACTCCTTTCATTTAGGATTCTGTTTTCTGCCTAACAGAAGCAGGATACAGTGGCCCCTTGATCCTGGGTACTTTCTGCCAGGTGCTCCCATTTGTTTCAAGGGGTGCAGAACCTGGCTCCCCCAATCTATCTCTTGTTCCGCCTCCCTGATGTTCCTTAACCTTTCAACCTCCTCTCACAGCTCTGCCACCAGGCTGAGAGAGCATCCACCTGTTTACAATGCACACAGCAGATCTCATAGCTGCCACCCATTACCAGTGAAAGACTTTGATACTCCCTGCAGCCTGTGACCAGGGTGGCTGTATGTTTCCATGGGAGCTCCATCTGGGTTCCCTCATCCATTCTGGTGAGTGTTGAGATCATGAGCTTCTGCTGAGTGGAGATCATAGCTAAGCTTCTTCCAAGAAGGTGATGACCCCCAACAGGACTCACCTGTTGAGCTGGCAGTGCTTCAATACCTTCCCATGTGCCCTTCCCCAAGCACTGCTACACCACACACTGGCTGACACTCACTCACTGCTCTCCTCTTATGTCTTCAATGACTCCCTGAGGCTTCCTTTATGGGTGTGGGTGTGGTCATTGTTGCCCTGCCAATGCCCACATCTCGATAGATTTTGTGATTGCACACCAAAGACCTAGAGAACAACAAACAATAAACATGGAATCAAGAGTGTGCTATTAGTCACATTAACGTTTCAACAGCACAATATAATCCAAAATTATCTCAGTAAACCAGAAAAATCTCTTTAATAACAGTTAACATCATCATACAGAAACTTTACACTTTCTACCCTGTGACTCACCTTTCCAATGACTCTTCCAGTCCTAAGGCTAACAGTTCAAATTTTCTTAGGAAGGACAGGGGAGCAGGGGTAGGGTGACAAGAAGTTGCCATCTTTCTATTAAAGCAAGCTAAATCAGGACACAGGCTGTGACAAGTCCCACCAGGAACTGAGATCTTACACTACCAAGCCAATAGAAGTCTGTGGCCTATTATTAGCATCAGCCAAAAAAAAAAAAAACTATTTACCAGAACAGAAAGTGGTTGTTTAAGGGTTTTGTTGATTTGTTTGATTTCCCCTTGTTCTGCATTGCACTGCTTTTAAAATTCAGATCTCCTTATAATGATGTTGTTATCATGATCCTGTATTAGTATGCCTAGACAAAAGTAAAATAGCATCTGAATTATTTTCTTCTGCATTTTCCACATGTGGAATATTGTTAATATATCCTTAAAAAAAAAAACAAAAACAGTGCCAATACCGGGAGATGGCAGAAAATACGTTTTCTGTGTAATTGTCAACATGTTTGGGGTATTTTTACTAGAACAGATTCAAATAAGTGCTCTTTTAATGCAACTTTCAGTGAGTTTGCACTAGAGTTGTTACAAATTGGACAGATCCATTTAATCTTAAACTTTTGTAAGTTTGTGAGGAAATCTGGCAGTAAACGAACATCCTGTGGATATAGAAAGTATTTGCAATGTTAGGAAATCATTGCCTAATATTTTTTAAGTATGGGACAGATATGTTTTTACCATTTCACAACTCTTTCAATATAAGCTAAAATGATCTCAGGTATTTGCTCTGCTTTGCAGTGCTCCTATTAGCACAACTTATAATCATGATATTGTCTTTTCATTTTATGATAGTTGTCTAGAAAAAAAGACTCAAACATTCCAAAATACCTCAGAGACCTAGTTCATGTGTCAGCTAAACATTTTCTTCTGTATTTGGCAGCGTGTATGCCCAATGCATAATATGTGGGGTTGACTTTAGCTGTAAGTACTAAAGCAGAGGTTAGCTATATAATGGCCAACTGTGCTGACTCTTCAGATGGAAGAGCTGTTACTGACAACCTCAATAGCAAGGACGAATTTTTACTGCTTAAGCCTACAGCTCTCTTACAACCTGATCCTAATCTTATCCAAATTAGTACAAATATTTCCCTGTATTATTTGCATGGATTTTAGATCAAACACGCCCAGAACCACTTTCAATTTAACAATAAAAATAGATGAAATTCCTGGGGTTGCTGGTACAAAGAAAAACAAAACAGTGCTACTATAAAACAGGTGATAACAGAGAGTTAAAACTCCTCCATGAAGCTTTCAGCTAAGAAAGACTCAAAGTATTGAGAGGAAATATAATTTTTTAAAGATTAATAAAGACATAACTTCTGAAGCAGCTTAAATAGTAATTTGCATTTAGCAGTCTTCCAGGATCTGTCTATTCTAAAGTTTAAAGCTGTTAAGTTCTCACAATGGTCAAAGGCTACGGTCAAAATCCAGTATAACAGCTTGCTTGTATTTCTGGGGGGGTTGTTTGCATAATTGTTGCACTTTGTAGTGTTGGTTTTGTTTTTCCATATTTGGTAATTGTACCAAAACAATTATTGTAATGAAGTATGGTGAATGTATTCAACATGCTCTGTGCTTTAAGTGGTTTGTTAATGAATTTTCACACGTTAGGACTGGTTTTCCAAAAATATGCTGAAGGCTGCATTACAACAAGTAAAGACAGAGGTCACTAGCATGATGATCTCTAAAATAAACGGTTTCAAGCTATCCTGTATTTCACATTCACTCTTTTCCTCCATTACCCAGAAGTCAACTAAATAAAGCTGCTTAACACAATTGCACATTTTCTTGGCTCTTCCTAGAGTGTATTATCCATCTTTTCCAGTCTCTGCCTCTCGTCTGCAGTTTATGACTGCTGAAGATAAATAGAATGTGTTGGGAAAGGGAAAAAATGCAGCATAAGAGCTGAAAACTGTCATTTAAATGAGCTGTTGTCTCTTGGATATCCCTTCTTACTAGACTAATGAGCTGTCCTACTCTTTCTTGCAAAAGATAATGGATTAAAAAGGTAAACTGCACTTAACTGTACTGTTAAAATAACTTTTTTGAACAATTACTTTCTTCACACCCTAACATGAAAAAAAAAAGTTTGAAGACTACAAGATCTGCTTTAGTGTCCCCATGTAGCTGCATGTATTTGTTAAAACTGAGTTTCAAATCGTATCTGCTAAAGCAAATCAGATGTTTTTTTCATAGTGTTCCTTGAGTTTGTAGAGTTTAAAACTATTATGGAAAATTAAAAACAAGTAAACAAACAAGCAAACAAAACTCAAAAAAAAGGAAGTTTTTAGCTTCTCCTAGAAACATGACTTTTAGTCTGCACACATATGACTTTAATACTTAATTTGAAAAAAAAAATTAACAAAACAAAATTTAAACAAAATTTAACCACTATTTCAGCACAAATTACTTTATAACACAAGTAAATTTATAAAGATAATAACCAAGACAGTAGGCAGTTATGTTATATTGTTTACTGTATATACAGAAAGTTCAGTGAAATGTATATTAAGTTTAACCTTCAAGAGTACTTAGACTCATATGTTGTTCCACTGGTGAGAAAAACAGCTATCCAGCTATTGGAAAAAGAAGACATGAGCATAATTTTCAAGATAGACTCATGGTTACTTTTGAGTATTTTGCAAATAGTAGTTCAAATTCCATTATCGTCAGCAGGCAATATTTCCATTGATATCAACAATAGCTTTGCCATATTGAAGCATGATTCTTCAAAAGCTTAATGCACTTAATAATCAAGCTAACAAAACTTTCAAAGAATAAACATTTCACATGAGGAATTACAACTTTGCCTTCTCTGCCAGAAAATAAAATTTTTTCACTTCTAACAAGTTTACTATCTCCAGTTCTGTATTATAAAAATCCCTATACGGCTATGTGACAATGCACAGAGAGTAATTGAATGGTCAAGCTAGGGGGAAAAGACGTGTCTTGATATATGTTTAAAAAAAGAAGGAGAAAAACCAGTTTGGGAAATAAGCTTACTCTTAAAACTTAAAGAGAAACTTTGCCAAATTTCTTCTCTGGGTGAATATATACATATATTCATTTGCAAAAGTTATGTTTTCCTAAACAAATAGAACATTATGAAGACTCTAGCCAGGCAAATGACAATTTTTTTTGTAATCATTTGCAAGTGTAATACTCAGTATACATGGTGGAATCTTTAGCATATATTTTCTGTTTAGGTATTGATTCTATAGATATTTAGCTAAAATGAATGGTTTGCAAACACATGTCTTGAAAAAGCTGAAATATTCTTCGTTAACAGAATCTTATTTCTCCTTTCACTTAACTGGGACTTGTTATCTACTGCAATTAGAAAGACCCCTTGTAGTAAATGTGAAAAATCTCACAAGATTAGAGTTTAAAGGAGTATTCAGTGCTAACAGAGTAGTCATTCATGTGTAGGCTCTTCATGTTTCTTTTCTTAATAAGGCACATTTTTTTCCAAAAGCCTGATCTGTTCAACTGCTTGTAAATTGGTATAGTTCCATTCAATTCTTGGGAAGTGTGTGCCAGCCTTCAAAGCTGTTAAATTTAAATCAAGAATGGATGTTTTCCTAAAAGATTCACACTTTATTAGAGATCTAGAGCAGTAATATCTGGTTGAAATGCTGCAAGTTTTTTGCAACAGTTTTGTAACAGTCTCCTATGAGTAGAAATTATTTTGCAAGTTTTGCTACCATTAGAAACCAGTTTAGAGTGACCAAAATACCGCCTGCATTCCAGTGTGCCTGGAGTTACACTTCTGTTAGTCTGACTAAAATAAGGATTAATATTTCAATATAAGGGTCAGAAGTAGTCTCAAAAGTAAACTGTTTGTGTTGTCATAAGGGATTATTGCTAAAAAGGAAGGGATTAAGTACACTTTATGCTAGCTAATTATTTGACTTATTTAATCCACAATACTACCACCAAATGATACATCCCCATCTCACCCTCCCCAGAGGCTTTACTACTACAAAGTGGATTTTTACATCAGTCATGTGACACTAAGGGCTGTAGGTGACTGTTAGTGTGGACTGGATCTGAATTGGCAGACCAAAGCTAAGACAATCCATTTTCTCATAGACATATCAGCATAAACTTAGTAAGAATTCCTTCACAACTTACCTGATCTTGCAGTAAGCTGCTGTTGGAAGTACATTAAGCTTCAGGACCCTTGAAAAGGTTGTTTGCTATTCAGCAGTACAGTGGGAAATACTTTAGAAAAAAATTATGGCAAAAAAATGAATCAGAGATAAGAGCATGAGATCTTCATCTTTCAGGAGGCCAAGAGAGTCTGAAAGAAAGTAAATTATTTCAACTAAAATAATTAAGAAATTAGGTGAGAAATGGGCTGGAGAAAGGGGGTATGGATTGGGTTTTCTGTGAGGGGTTTTTGGTTCTGTCTTAGGTGTCGGGGGAAGGGCTGTGGAGATGGCCCTTTAAGAAGCTACCTGAAAAGCTCCCCCTTTGCCTTTGTCAGACCCACCTCTGACCAGGGTCAAGCCCATCAGTGCCCCTGTGAATTCATGTATTTAAGGGGGATCCAGGGCATGTTTCTCTCTCTCTCTGGCACCGGTCCTGACCAGCGCAACCCCAGGTGCAGGTGGTGCAGCCCTGGCCCTGCCCAGCTGGGCTTGGCTGGCCCTGACCACAACTTAAGCTTAAGCCCTGCTACAGCTCCATCCCAAAAAAGAGAGAGAGAGCCAGGAACTGATCAGAACCATCAGAAGACACTTGCAGCAGAGAAAGGAGTGGAGCCCGAGGAG
>NW_010209494.1:0-1407 GCF_000695765.1 Mesitornis unicolor | reverse complement strand
AGATTCTGTGATTCTGTGATTCTGTGATGCTTGCTTATTTTCAAAACACTGCACATTTCAGATTGCACCTTTCTCATTTGAATAATTACATGGTTTATGTAATGTTTATTCTTTTACATGCCATTAAAATTAGTCTAGAGCCTTTAAGTCCATAACTCTTGACAGCTGCAGTGGCAATATTTTTTGCTGGCTTCAGTTGGAGTGATTCAATCATCTGACAATTAGCAATGATTTTACAAAGCATACTTTGAAATCTACAAAACTTTAGACTAAAAAGTCATTTTCTGCTAAGTGAAGATCGCAGTCTTCACTTTAGGTTTTCACAGTAGTATCTTTTGCCAGCTTTTCACCAATTTAAGTTACTGTTGATTATATAAGAATATTATAAGGATATTATTTCATTGTTGCTTACATTTCTTTGGGTTTGTTTTGGTTTTCTTTATGACAGCACATCTTTGAGTTCAACACAGTCACTTGGAAATTACGCTAGTATTAATAAGAAGAGAAATAGGTCCCCAGCCCTAGATCCTCACAATGGGAGATAGTAACCAAAATGTGGCTGAGCACACTGGTACTGATGTCACACACAGAGTCAACATGAAGAGTATGTTGTTAACATTGTACTCAGGCCCTCAAATGTTGCCGAAATGCAAGAACTACAGTTGCCTGAATATTTTTCAGAATTTCCAGCTGTTGAATGCTTAACTGCATGGTGCTGACAGTGTTGTTTCAATGCAATTTTCTTGCTTCGCGATTTAATATGTAATTATATTCTCGTGCCCTCTTTATTTTGAAAGTCTCTCTACAGCTTTTATTGCACAGGAGGGAATGTGCTTAGCTAACAACTGGATCAGATTTTTTCTCTTCACTTTCCCTTTCCCCACTCATGACTTTTCACATCTTCTGGCCTGCACCAAAAATCCCATGCTTTTCCTTGGAGCATCTCTTCTTTTCACCATTAGGATTCCCATGCTGCCTGCACTACACCATCAGCAGTGAGTTACAACTAGGGCATGAACATGAGGCTGAGGAAGCTGCAGCAAGTGGTGCCAACAGCTTTCACCATCATTCTTTTACTATTTCAAATATAAGCACATCAGTCACCTACTATTTTCAAGTCATCAGATTATTTGAGTTGAAAGGAATCTTAAAGATAATTTAGTTCTTACCCCCCTGCTATGGGCAGGGGCACCTTCCACTAGACCAGGTTGCACAAAGCCCCATCAGAACTGACCTTGAACACTTCCAGGGAGGGAGTGTCCAGGACTTCTCTGGAAAACTTGTTCCAGTGTCTCACCACCCTCACAATAAAGAATTTCTTCCCAATTTATAATCCAAATCCACCCTTTTTCAGTTTTAAACCATTACACCTCATCTTATCACTACACTCCCTGATAAAGAGTCCCT
>NW_010209493.1:0-17383 GCF_000695765.1 Mesitornis unicolor | reverse complement strand
ATATTTCATTAAATTATTCCCTGCCCAACATCTTCAACACGCCTCTTTGGCCCAGTTCCTTGCCTTGCTTTTGTCAGATCAGTGTTGTATCACTGGACTGCTCTTCAAACAGGCTCCATTACCGGTGGAAAAAGAAAGGTGAATGCCCACACATCAGGCTTCACATTTTCAGGATGGAAGTTTGAGACATCCTCCCAGCCTTTACAGAAAATTCAAGAACTATTTACTAAACAGAAACTATGGCCCTGGACTGGAGCTTCCTAAATCTTTGAATACTGAAAGTACCCTATAATGTCATTATACAGGCAACAGAGACAGGTGCTGGAGCTTTAGGCTTTTCCTTAAAGCTACCTTGGAAAACAAGAAAAGTTTCAGATTACTCCTTGAATGGAGGAACAGAGAAGACAGCAATTCCAAAAAAAGAGTAGCTGCCTGAGGCAACAGTAGGACTAACGGGAACTGAACATCTGTGAAGGAGACCTGTTTGGGGAAGAGAAACATGGGACATCCAGCTCTGGAGTCATGAAAGGTTCAAACAAGCAAGCAAATCCATAGAGATACCCAGTTCAGAGGAGCTTCTCAGTCTCACAGGGTGCTCTCCTTGCCACCCAAGGGCATTGCATTGATGATGATTTCCTCTCTGAAAGCTGCAGCGAGCCTTGGCTCCCAGCTCCCGAGAGCTTCTGCTGTTCCAATGACAGAGAAAAAACCCCAAACAACCCCAAAACACAGAGCATTTGACTCTTGTATGATTCCGTAAGCAGTGAAAAGTGGTGTGAGCTTTTTAGTGTAGAAAAAAACCAAACAATGCACATCTTTCATCAGAGAGGCTTTTAGGGGATAGTAAATTAGATGCATTTGCTCTTATAGGGAAAAGTGGCAGTCATTGGGCTTCGTGCTCTTTTTTAAACTTTTATTCTTTATCTCAAAATTTATGGTTATTGTAATTTTTTTTTATTTTTAATAAAATTATAAAAATTAACCCTCCGAATTCTAAATCTCTTGTGCTGTCCCATGTCCCGTGCAGAAAGCAGTCTGAGGATTTGTGGCAAAGTGTCCTGACATCTGTCAGCTCTCCTCAGCCAAATGCAGCAGTCGCTCTTTCCAGCAAGGCTCCTGGCTGCTGGAGGTTCGAGCTGAACCTTGCAACAGGCCACAGCTGTCACTGAACAACCTTACCATCTACGGGACAATAATTGCTATGCTGCATCACGAACACCACAGGAATTGGACCCTGGGAGCCATGAAAGCAAATACACATGGTAGAGACCTGTAATTATCTCTTATTTTGCAGGGGCCCTTTTATCAAGAATATGTTTGACCCACAAGATGTGCTCCACTCTCCAAAATACACAAAATTGATGTGGTACACTTTATCTCTCTCTCTCTCTCTCATACACACACATAGACACACATACCCCTCCACACTTCTACCTTTTCAGTGAACATTGGGAAAGCTGGGGTAAATGGAAAATGCTCCTTGCTTATACAACTGCTGTAACAGCTATAGAAAAATATGAGCAATAATTTACATCATGTCATTCCCTTGCAATGGCATGAAGGGCAGGACACATTTTCTCTTTGTTTTTCATCCATACAAGGCAGCAATACGGGAGGCCCATCTTCCACTTGCACCCACTAGATCAGTTCAGATAAGGATTTCCTTCAGTGAGATCCAGAGATACTTCTCTATCTGCATCACTGCCAGCAACTGCAGATGCTGGCTGTTTGCTATAATTGAAGGAGATGATGTTGCACTTTGCCTAATCTTTGGAATTTCCCAGATGACACAGAAAAATACATTTTGGAAATCATATCAGGCACAGACAGTAAAAAACTCTGTTCTCTGTAACCAATCTGTCAACGATATTGTTTGATGTACAAACCCAATTCTTTCTCTGTGTTCCATCACGGCCTGAAATTTCCAGCCCCTTGATACACCTGAGGTTTTCTAAGGGCATGTGCAGATCATATTCAACAGTTTTAGAAGACCTCTGACAGGGATGATAGGCTCCTCAACCTCAGCCACTTACGGCTTCAGAGGTGATTTACAGGAGTCAAAATTACCAGCTTACCAAAATGCCATATGAAGGGGCATTTGAATCTAAAATGTGACCGCCTTGAAGGGGCCAGAGCCTTTCTAATTGCCTTTTCAATGGTTCCATCTCATCTCAAATAAAAGCACTTCAAAGACTCTCGCTATGGCAGCTGCTGCTTGATAGACTGGTGGGGCAGAAATAAATTTTTAAAATGTTATAAAAATAAACCGAGAGTATGATTCCATTAACTAAATGGGACTCAAGAAATGGCTCCCATTACTCACTGTTACTGCTCTGTTGAAAGAGAGGAAGACTAATTATGGATGGATTTGTTTGTGTCTATAAACCCTTCATTTACAGACTTTTGCCTCTAAAAGAATAATTGCAAACGCAGAGTAGGTCTTCCTGAAATGCATTACTCACAAGGACAAAAATCAGTCCAGAATTCCAGCTAACGACAAAATGTTCCTCAGAATTAAAAATCGAGTTAATAGGCTCGCAGGTATTTGTCTCAGATTATTGATTAATATTACATTTGGTTTTACTTCCCTTGGTGAAATCAATCCCATTCCTCAAACCAGACGGCTTACGCCTTGTCGCTTCAATGTAATGAAATCAGCTATTAGGTCCTGCACACTCCGTCCCGATATGGATTTATTGATGGCTCAATCCGTCGCCCTTCATCCGGAGACTCAGGATTTAGGAGGGCAGTGACATCTGGAGGGAAGCAGTGGCCCTACAACGAACTTTCTTGACTAACAAAGTACCACTGAGCAAAGGAATCCTCATTAACGTGATGGACCTTTAAAAATTAGCAGTAGGAAGAAAGCTCTGACCATGCCTTCTAACCCACAGCCTATTCTGAGGCACATGGACACGCTGCAATAGGCACTAATTTTGCTTTCCTGCATCTGAGCCACAAAGCCCCTCTTAGCTATTTTGAGATGGGTATTTAGGATTCGCATTCTTTTTTACTCCAATAGAAAGAGTGGGTTTTTTTGCCAGAGTCATCAGTGAGAATACAGGATGAGAAATGGAAAACATTAATAAAAGCCATGGAGGCAGCTGTGTGAAGTGCAGGGTGCAGCCGCCAGGAGTGGCTCCAGCTGCTACTGCATTGAGAAAACAGGAAATCATCCAAGAAGTGAATACAAAAAAAGGGGATGTCATTCTGGGAGCTGCGCACAGTTCAGTAACAGATTCCCAAGCTACAGAGTGAAAATCCTGAGCCCAGTTAGAATTTTCTCAAGGCTCGGGGATATTCTGCTGAAAGAGTGCAATTAACTGCTGCATCACTGGTGCCTGGGTGATTTAGTTAGAGACACTGAGCGCTGGTGCATCCTATCAGGAGGGGTGAACAACACTGAACTATATATAAGGTAGACTTAAAGGTAGCCTGCAGGTGATTTCCTGACCAGAACTGAGGCCTTTACTAAATCTGGGGCAAAATCTAAACTATCTACAAATCCTATTATTATTATTATTATTATTATTATTATTATTATTATTATTATCATCATCATCATCATCATCATCATCATCATCATCATCATTATTATTCCTATTATTATTCCTATCATTATTATTATTGGATCCTAGTATTATTTGTAAAAATAACTAACAGTTGGACTTGATGATCTTATAGGTCTTTTCTAACCTAAACTATTCTATGATTCTCAAACTTACTCAAGAAATTGGGGTAGTTGGATTCCATTACTGTTACCTACTTCAAGTACATGTTATATTAAACAGAAGTTAGGGGAAATACTTAAAAGCATAAGATGCTATCCACCATGACCGAGTATGAGCTGAGTAGTTTGCGCCATAGATTCAGGTAGACGATTGCAGTCGTCACTTACACAGAAAAAGAAGAGTTTTATTTTATTTCAAAATAATTAAATGAACATGAAAAATTGTTCAAAAGTTTAACTGTAGCTGTCATTTTCAGTGGCGCAAGCTCAGGTGCATCATTCAGCTTGGGTCCATTCATAACACTGTGTTTACACTAATGTCACCAGGATCAAAAGGTGATTTTTAAGTTGACACTTTTCCTACAGATGCTTCTTTTATAAACGAGTGTTTGCAGGGGACTTTCACAGGCAAAGCAGGTGAAATAAAAGGAGGGAGGATATACAGAGTTTCACACAGCACTGCTGGTAGATGAGGAGTACGTGATGATCTGAACACGTGGAACAACGCTGCAGCCATCCCTTCAGGGATGTTAGAGGCCTTTGCATGTACTAGAAAGCTACCAAGCACCACACGCAGCTACAGTTTACCACTGATAAAGGTGCCAAATCTATCCCTGAGGTTGCTCGAGCAGTTCCAGGGGATTTACTGTAGTGGTGAAATGGGCCCCCAGGCAAATAGAAACCTGCTCACAGAGACAAGCCACAAAGCAGAGCAAGAAAGAAACATCACCCTTCAGCTATCAAATGATCATCACGTAGGATCGTTTTTCACGCAGATGTTTTGCCCCTTGTAAAATGATGTTTCTCCTCCCTCTGGGCTACCTCGGTGCTACTCAGCACCACTGAGCACCCCTGCATGGGCAGTGCTGCCAGGAACCCCTCAGGCCCAAAATTTGGGCCAGTTCCCTCCTCTGCCTTCTCCACGTTTTCGCCCAGGGTACCTGTCAATAAGAATAACTGCCTGGCTTCCCAGGTGGTGTGAGAGTTGTTAGTACACGTTTTCAAAGTTTTGGTGATGGCAGGAACTATTTCAGCTTCCTATTGTTTCACAGTGGCAATTTTAAAACTCTGATCTTCCTCATGAAAAAAAGCACTATTGCAGAGCAGCACCAGAAAGCAAGCAGCCCAAAGAGAGGGTTCTTATGAATTCAGGATAATTAGTTATAGCATTGCTGCAAATGAGTTCATCTGCTCGACACACAAGTTCAGCTGATTTGCAGGGTGCATTCAGCTGCAATTTTCAGATACAGGATGCATTTTATTGATTTTTATCTTATATTGAATTTGGCACTGAAGCAGTCAATATATCTTAACATCTCCACAGGATATGCTGCTGCCTGCAGCACTGTTGTAGTAAATCAAGCTTCAAACTGACAATTAGTTATGCTCCTTGTTTAGTTATGCAAGATCACAGGAGGGGGGAGTCACAAGTTAGACGATTTGGAAACTAATAGGAGTGATCTCCTCCCAGCATCATACAAATTGGCCAAGACTTAAACTAGATGTCATACTCTGTTAATTTGCTTTCCCCACAAAGATGTGACTAATGAGAACTACAGCCACCTAAAGATACCTTGTGGATACAACTCTTTCACCAGTTCCTAAAGTAAAACTAAAGGGGAAAAAGGAGAGAAAGCAGTTACTGACAATTTTGTTTTATTTTCCTTTGCTTTCCTATGAAGACTCTGGGGTCACTGCAAGCCCAAGATATTCATTATATTGTTTCCCTTGGGTAATTCTGAAAAGGGCACAGAATGTCAGTAATCATCCCCTTTATGTCTTAGTGGCAAGTTTATGATTGAAGGATTACGTTGCTAATACATGTTTAAATGAGGCTCTGGCAATGTTAGTGGTATTTAAGAGAGCTCTGGCATTTGAAACAGTCAACAACAAGAGATTGTGCTGATAAACAGAACCAGGTTCATGTTAGGCTGGCTCGGAGACTGAAGGCTTTAACATCAGCTTCGTTCTGACACTTTGCTTTTTAAATCCCTAGCAAAAATGTCTGTTAGCAAATGCTGAACAGAACAGCACAAAAGCTGAGAATGATGAAGAAATTTAAAAATGTTATCAAATTAAAAACCATATAAGAATCGCTTCTACTTAGTAGTATGTAAGCAGTACAGTATCTGGTTATTTTCATTAATATTTTTCACAGTTCTTCTAATTGTAGCAAACATTTAGCTCAATTAATAAATCATGGGCAAGACAATACAAGTCCTGTCTACCTGCACTAGAAAGGTCTTTCTATGCTCACTGGGATTCCCCTAGATCGTTTGGTTGGTTGGGGTTTTTTAACTCATATAAAACAAGCAAAAAATATTTTCATAGAGGATTCTAAACAGTGTCCTCTTAGACGGTTAAAATTTAGCCCACTATTTGTGAAGCCCTTTTCAGAGTCTCAGCTGGAATGTAGCACTTAAATGCTGAACGTAATACCCTGATGCTTCACGGTGAGGACGCAGATGATTTACAGACAACATGACTTCTTTGGAAATACAGTTTTTAAAATTAACTGCCACATCAAGCCTTTCACCTTTCTTTCCTACTGCCTTTGCGACCTCTCTTCTTCCATCACTGCTGAAAATCCCACCTCTCCCTTGTAAATTGGGTTCACCTCTTGGTGTCATGTTTGACTTTGCCTCTTTCCTACCTTTTACTAGATAGCTTGTTTATTGAACCATAGGTAGGAACTGTAAGAAAAGCTGCATTTCCCTCCATCACTACCAAGAAACTCTGGGATAAAATTTTATCAGGTCAGAAACTTGAACTGGGCTCCATTCTGCCTCCCTCAATTCCTGGATCCTCAGAAGTGCACCAGCACTCCAATGTGTACATGACACCCTGAAGAGAACACAAGCCAGGTCCAGAGCCAGCCACAGATTAACTGAACCATGAATTTGCTAGTCACAAGCAGCTTTTTTATATTTAAAGCATCAGAAAAGACAGGGCAAATTTTGTACCTCGGGAATTTTGAACTATCTAATGGAAATTGAGGGACTGGTAGTGTTCTGTCACACCATGCTGTATAGACCCAAAAAGTCAGCCAGGTCTGGAAGCCAGAAGTCATTGGTTATAGCACAAAAGCAGCATAACCAAATCTAGTAAACACCAAGGAGGTTGAATACCCAATGATTTCTCATTTTACTTTATCATGAAAATCACTTTTCCATTCTGGGTGGGAAATCCTGTAGCTAGGCAAGAGACCAGAGCTGAGGAAGAGTTTACATGAGCAAATGCTATCAGAATCCAGACGAAGGGTTTCAGATTCCAAAATCTAGCTAGACCTTTGAGGTTTCTTGGAGCAAGAGGTTACAAAGGAGTTATCCAGCATTTTCTGTCAGATTGTCAATTAGTTTCCATTTGACAGACTTGACAGCAGCTCCCTAAAAAAGTGCAGCCGGGATCTATTTTTAACAGCTTTTGGTTTGCAAGCAGAATGTCACTCAAAGACCGATTTGGCCAACATCCTGCATGTCAGTAGCCGTTTCTTAAAATGGTTTAATACCTTTAAGGTGATTTAACATGGTCAAAGATTTCAATGTTTTTTGTTTTACAAGTCGGAAGGAAAAAAAATCCAAGGTTTTCTCTTTACCACAACTTTGGAATGAAGAGGAAGGTATTCAAAATTGTGCATTTATTACCACTGAACAGCTTGAGGTCTGTATGTCCCATTGAGGCATTCATCGTGTACCAGCAAAATACACGTAGCTAATATTTGTTTCAAGATATGGAGTACCCTTCTGCTTGAAGGTACCACTCTGTGATTCTTTCCATCTTAGGAGAGTTTCAAAGGTAAGTGGATTTAATTGCTTCTGGAGATACCTCTCTCTGTTCACTTACTATGGAGGAAATCTAAAACTTAACATCTAGATGGCTAAAGTTAAACTGAACTAATGTGCTGCATATGTTGCTTTAAATTTGATGCACATGTTGCTTCAGATCTTACATCTCTTTGGCACTATTAATCATCACAGCCTCACATCCCCCATAATTTAAATGTTCCCATTACCAGCATGGGCGAAGAAACAGAGGTGAAAAGAGTTGCTCAAGGCAGCGCAGAACAAATAGAGCTTAGAAGTGTATTCAGAAGACTAAGTTTATTCTCTCGTAAGCTAAACAGCCTTTAATGTGTATGTAAATGTATTTTCCTTCTGCAAAACAGAGTTTAAATGTGTAGTTAGAAACTCAATGTGGTACTTCCTCAAGACTGCCACTGAGAACCTACCCCACTTCCTTGTGGGATGGATTTATGGTGTCCTTCCTCATCCAGAACTCAGTGTGAGCCAGGCGTCAGGAACGGAGGCTCCCAAATCTCTCTCAAGATTTTCCAGCCAAACCTTTGTAAGACCAGTGCCTTATCTTGCCACTGAAAACCGGACCAGCTATTGGCTGGGTCAGCCATACTGCGAGCTGTGTCCTTTGTAGTGGAGCATCCTTCTACTCTAAAGAGTTCTTGTCTAACCACATTCACATTGACTGCAACTACAGCTACTGTTCCCTAAGAACCTAGTCAAAACAAAATCCTCCTTGTTTCATTTTATTTTTCCTTAAGCAACACCAACTGTAATTTTCCATTGCTGTTAAGGGCACGAGTGAATCCTTATCCCTCTTCCCTTTGTTTCCTGTTAAACCTCAGTTTCCTGCACCTATTTCAGTTGGTAAGCGGCAAACACTGCTTGCTTTTCCAAACGAAAAAGGCAAGAGCAAAATGTCAAGACTGCAAATGACACATAATGATTTCACTGCAGGCTCCTGAGGATGAGGAAATCATAGGGTTAGGGAGCAAGAATAAAATAATTATATCTTTTAAAATAGTTTACGAACAAAAGCATTTCTTTAGCTGGATTTCTCTGCTGAGTTTAAATGCTTCACAATAAATTAATTACGAAATTAATTGCCCAACTATAAATTATTTTTGAAGAAGCAAGCAAGAATGTAAAAGTGGGATCTTTTCTTATAATAAATCTTCCACTTGTACAACTTACACGGATGAGCAGCTTTTTCAACTGAGCACTATTTGAAAAACCACATTTCTGACAGTAGCGTTCACTCCCAGTGTAATATGAAGAGAACAGCAGCTCACGGAAGCAAAATGCAGGGTAGAAGCAGTAGTCCTAAGGCAGCAAATTAGAGATACTTGAAGATACAGATCCCACTCCTTGCTGAATGAACCCCTATTGGTTCAGGCTAATGAACCTGAGACAGCAAAGTCCAAAAGCTGCTGAGTCATCAAGAGGCAAAGGCAAATATTGCTCAAAGATGACATATGTTGGATCAGTTCTTACGTTCTGTCCAAGCTGGAGGCAAGACACTAATTGAGATGGATCTTTAGGCTGACTCATAACAAGAATGACTGTATGCTTAGGTTGCCTGTTTGCTTATGACTTAATAGTAATGCCATTAAAATTTACATTTAAGTGATGGTATTTTTTATATTTGATAGCTCAGGATGAAGCTTTGTGACAACAAAGCTGTCAAAACCGGTTTTGTTACAAAAAGTCGCATCTTTGATTTTTCTCTGAATGTTCCAAGTATAAATTATGTCATTTAATTAAATTGCACTTTCAGTGTCTAAATTATAAAAGTTATTTTCACCACTTATAAAAAAATATAGGGCACAGTACAGCAGTCCGGAATAACTAAAGGATGCATTGCAGTGTTTAATTCTATCCTACTTTACCAGTGTCAAGTGACACAGGGAGAGGTTAACAACTGTTCCCTGTGTCTCTCCATTTCCCTCATGTAACAAAGTCAGCAT
This sequence comes from Mesitornis unicolor, assembly GCF_000695765.1. NCBI lineage: Eukaryota > Metazoa > Chordata > Aves > Mesitornithiformes > Mesitornithidae > Mesitornis > Mesitornis unicolor. The sequence goes on along the minus strand of NW_010209493.1, from coordinate 7,892 downwards.
TAGGAGGCCATGATGGAAATGCAGAAAAATAAGAATTTTTTCCAGCTGAAAAATAGTAATTTGGCTAAGTTGTGGATGCAGGATCTAAAATTACTGAAAAATACCTTTTACACTACCTTCACAGGTAATAATCTTGTATCACTTGTTCACAGCAAACTTCAGGGACCCAGTACTTATGAAAATCCTTGTGCTCCGAGTTTACAGCTGAATTTCAAACTTTTAGCCAGCTCACAACAGTAATTTTGCAAGGGGGCTTGTGATATTGGAACAGCAATTCTTTTCGTAAGGAGCTTTATGACTCCGCACATGGAAGTCACCAGCAAAAGTGAAACTAATGCTTAAAAAAAAAATCCAACCAACCGATGAATTTCATGTTTAGCCCCTATTAACATTTATTTAGCAATCGGAAGGAGAATTTGTAAACCTTGCCTCCTGAATTAAATTTCTGGTTTTATTTCCTCTCTGTTAATACCCACATTCTTTGCTCATCGAAGAAATTATCCCTCAAATATAAAATCAGCTGGTTGAGCAAAATCAGTGCAATAAATCCTCTTTTCTGAAGAAATAATCAAGACTTTTAGGCCAATACTATGAAACATTTTTTGTTATCTTACAGATCAACAACTAGGAACGTGGCAGTATGTGTTTATAGATGTCTTATCTCTAACCATAATATTTTCCTCACTCTTACGCTCTCGTTTCTGCTAAATTGAAAATCTGAAAGCAATGATGCAGTTTTCATGGCCATATGTAGATGTGTCTGTTCCAGACAAAACACCAACATGCAGAGGTGAGAAGACATAAAAAACTAACACAGATGAAAAATTAAATCTTTAAGCATGAAATGACTTCAGATAAAGCTTAGTTCTCAAATTAAAAGATTAAAAAAATGAATCTTAGTGAAAACAAGAAGATCTCAGAGCTGAAACAGTGAAATCAGCCTGAGCTGCCCATGTGCTTCTCAAGGGCACTTCTCTGAACAGGCTGGGAATGTAAAAAATGAAGGGGTCCCTCCCTTTCATTTAAAGCCCCCAAGTGGCATTTGAACAACACAAATGGTCCCTATGGTTGGAAGAGTGTTTCAGCTAAACCAACAGCACTAAACAACACCTGGAAGAGTTGTGGGAATGGTTTGGGTTGAAAGAGACCTTAAAGCTCATCCAGTCCAACCCCTGCCATGAGCAGGGACAACTCCCACCAGACCAGGTTGCCCAAAGCCTTGTTCAACCTAGGTTTAGTTTCCATTCAGGTCACTATCTTCAGTTGGCTAAGGCAGAATTAAATTCACTATAAGTTATATTTAGGTCCAATTATTGACCACCCTGAAGGCAGCTACTCCTAAGCTTTACCTTTTTTGTCTCATCTCACCTCTTCAACAACCTACCCAGATCGTCCATGCTTTCCTCTCTCCTGAAATACCCATCAGAAACTCTGTTATAAATCTGAAGTAGCATAAAAATGGTGCTTGGAGAGGACGCTTCTGAAGTGTTTTTCTTAAGAAAAACAAGTAACTAAATGTCCTTCACATAAAACAATTTTTTTGCAAATTCAACCGTTTTTCCCATCTACAAATAATCACCACCTAAAGTCTTTTCCTTTTTACTTCAGTCTTTTCCACTTTCTAATTGTGTGTCCCTAGTTTTTCCTTCCTTTTTATACCCCTTACAGCCAACATCATTTTAATAACATTAAGAACGCTCAGACAGATGAGAGCAGGAACAGCTCATTACTGCAGGTATGGATCATTATTGACTCGGTGCATTCTTCAGCAAGGGCATCTTCTGTAGCATTTCACCTTTCAGCCTGTGTTTAAAATAACATTTTAATGACATATCCACAATGCGAAGAGAGGAGAGGCGCTTGGGGTAAAGGTCAGGGGTTTCATCTCAGCGGAAAAGCTGAATGTCTGTTGCCTGTATAGGGCTTTATTAATTGTTTTAAGTTTTTAAGACCATGATTATTCTTTTTGTTGCTGTTCCTCAGCCAAGCAAATGTGGCAGAACGAAGGTGATCAGGTGGAGGCGCAAGTTCTTACCCATTTACCACTCTTGCACCAGACCTTTCCCCATTACATTTGCGTATGGAAAGAGAGGGGTGCCCATAGCCCAGCGTGGCAAACACCAATATATGCACACATTATCGTGTTTCAAAGGGGATCATTCACCTTGTTTAACATCTGCTCTGTTCCACTGCTTTTATCTGTGCTTTTCCTGAGAAATGGGAAGTGCAGGTGTTTGGCACTGCCGCCCCAGTTTCCGTACTGCTGTCCTGAAAACAGGGCAAGCATTAAATTCACTTAGGACCGTGGGGTGTAGGAAAGAATCTGACAGATACCATTTCCTCACAGAAATTCCTGTTGTACTCAGGTGCCACCCACTGTTTTCTGAACTGGATTTTACTTTTTCTGTCAGTGTCAACGCAAAGAAATCCATGTGAACTATGCAAGTACATGAGATAAGGGATGTGGTACCACAACTGAACGTCATTCTCCATAACTTCTCGCTAATACATCTGAGAAAATGCCATCAGGTAGTCTTTTTGTACAAGTGCACTGTTTCAAGGCAATCAGAGGAGAGGGAGAGAAAGAGTAAACGGAAGCAGTTTGAAGTGTCATCTACATACACATGAAAGACAAGGTAATGAAGTAGATGTGAACTTATCTCAGAAGATCCAATTAAGCAATTCATCTTTCCTGAAGTAGTTAATGCACCTTATGCTTTTGTTTATCGCAGTGTATCACAAACACCTCCCTAGGAACCCTCTGCTTCTCTTCCTGGAAACAGGGATTGGCACCAAAAGAAAATTCAAAGTGCCTCAGAAGCGTAAGATGTAAGAACTGAGAAAGACCTTTGGGACCAAACCATGCACAGGCTGATTAAAGTTGCATTACCCACACCCTGAGGAGCTGAGAGAGGCTTGTAAACCAGGCTTAGTGTCAGCCTCAAGAGGAGATTGGGTACAAGTGCTGTCACTTCTTCACCGGGCCTACTTTTACAAGCCAGTTCCTATTTCCTGACAAAGAAAAGGCAATGTCTTGTCCTTCATGTGTACATCTGGGTACAAAGCTGCTTGGAAAAAAAGTAAAAATAAATAAATCTACAGAACACCAATTAAAGAGTAGCATCAATTTCACTTCCCTTTCCCCCTGTGGTGCTCACATTTAAACAAAAATAGATTTTTTGAGCCTGATTCATGTTCTTTGTAAGAAACTGCTGAGGTTAAGCTGGTAATCATCAAGCTAGAGGATGAACATAACCCATTGGGTTTGTTTTCTGTATGAAAGCAGAAAGCCCTGCACTGCCTGATGCAATTATCTGGTTAGATTTGCTTTGCTTTCTGGTGCTGTCTTACTCAAGAGACATATCTCTGGAAAAGGCTGTATAGATATCTCCTCCGGTCACTGGCAGAATAAGATGGATAGGACTTGATCGCAATCCAGTGTCGGGCTCTATCTCCCCCACACACACCATGTATCATGTAGGCACCCCTGACCGGAGGGGAAAATAAACTCAGCTTACCTCGGCATGCCTGCACAGGAGCTTTAGAAAGCATTGGGCAGGATATCCCTACAGCACACCTTTTATCCCTGCCAAAAAATGCACATTCATAGGCTACACGTCAGTGATTTCAGCCTCTGGATGTGGCAGATGCTGACTGCTCCTTTGAGGAAGGTATTTTGCTCTGTCATTGGGTACATCACATTTATTACACTGGTCAAGAAAGGGCGAATTGAGCTGTGGTAAGTGGGTGTGATAGAGCCTAAGTGAGTGTGAAGGAGTGTAAAGTTGGCTCATCTTACTTGGCAAAGGCGCAGGTTAATATAGAAGACTTCTTTCATTTACACCTTCACACTTCCTCACAGCCTCTTGTATGTTGCAAAAAAAGCAACTTCTGCAACTCTTTTAACTCGCACCCTGCCTGTGGAGGTGTAATTCACACCCGTTTACACACCCCATCTGCGTCCTGCAGGCTGCAGTCCCAGGCCAGAGCAAGGCCAGGCCCAGCTCACCAATAACAGCTCCCACACCATGTGCTCCAGCTCCACATTAACAGGAGATTCTTAAGAACACAAGGTGTAATATTTACATTTGTTTTTCTTACACGTTCCTTCTAAGCCACAGGGCTGGTAGTTAACTTGGAGCACAACTTCATATACGGCAGTTAGAAAAGCGGCCCCCTGTGCCTCTGCCCACAGATATGTGAGGATGAGTGTTAAGGTAATGGTGAAATCATGACAATTTGATGTCTAGAGAAACTCTCGAGTTAATAAATTTCCTTCTCCACCTCCTCATTTCTATTTTTCATTCTTTCCACACCAACCGAATCAAACTCCCACACCGACAACCACAGGCCACTATGTTTGGTTTATCGTGTTTCCATGACATGAATGGCCACTGGCTGATAAAATAATCTTGTCAAAGAAATCTGTCACTGTTAATAGAGACTGTCAGAGCATTCTATTATGTTCAGGGATGGGACATTTTTAGGGTGGTTATTATTTATGTATCTTTTGACTTTTGAGGCATGTTTTGTTTTGGACAGGGTCCCCACAAAGTGGGGAAGGATGCGCAGGCACAAAAAGCCTCTGCTTTACTTCTCTGGCTACTGTGCCATAGCACCCAGCAGCTTTCCCTTACTGAATGGTGTCTTAACTTCACAGGGCAGTAGAAACATTTTGGAATTACAGAAGGTAAATTACAGAGACAGAACCACTGAAGGGGAAGAAAGGGTAAAGGAGGCAATAGTAAACTGGAAACACCCTACAGAAAACTGTTTCATTTTGGATGGTCTCTCCTTTTTCCTCATACTAAATAAGCATAATTATAGCTCCCACCAACTTTTAAAAATGTATTTGCTTTCATTGGCGTAAGAATATTTGCAACTTACTGCACCTTTCATACCAGAATCCCAAGGCACCTAATGAACACAAAACGAAGATGCCTAATGCTCCCTTTTCGATGTGCCTAAGCTTGATTATTCTTCTCTGTAAATAAATTGCAGCACAGAATTATTCTAGAGGTTGCCCAATCACATATCAAGTGAGGCCCAGACCTCAGAACAGGACTCACAGGCCCACCATGCTAGTGTCTTGTTTCTTTTCAAAAGAAAAAAGAGAGGAAAATACATATGGCATAATCAAATTCTGAATTGTATTTCAGTAAATTCAGTAACAAAGGACCGATGATGAACAGCATCTCTTTCTCCTTGCTTTACTGAACTATTTTCAGTGTTTGCTCCATTTGTACGTCTATAATTCTGACAGCGAGTTCTTTGGAAAGCAATCACTCTAATCCAATTTGCATCACTCACTCGATGTGCCTTCCTTTGTCCATCAAATCTGTGCCTTCTGATTCCCTTCCTGACTCGCTGCAGTTTTATGCTGGTGTCACTCAGTTGAAACCAATTTTGTCTGGCTGGGATTTTACTGCTTCTCGGTGAAAAGCTGCATTTACTTGCCCAAAAGAGAATCTACAGAGAGAGGGGGTGGGGAGGATGCAGGATAAGAGGGAGAAAAGACAGGTCCTTGTTAGATTCGGAAATTTTTGATAAATTAACATGGAAGTATTTGGAGATGAGGATTTGGTTACTCTGAGGAGTTGACTCCAAATTCAGATCAGGTTAAGGTCAAAACTGGCTTGACAGACACCTTGAAAAGACGATTATTTGTGTTACACAGGCACAGAAGCCTCAAGAATCCACGATTCCTGCTAATGCATAGCAGGCAGTCCCTGTCTCCAGGAGCCTGATCTCATGAGTAAGGCACAGAAAAAAAGACGGCAAACCCCTAGAGGGGTGAAGTTTGTACCCAAAGTTTAGAAATCACTTACGGTTTTGACAAATAGATCCAAAAGCAAGCATAGAACAAAGGAAGTAGGACCCCATGCTGAAGATTGAGAGCTACAATTGGAAGAAATTCTGCTTTTTCCAAAAATTCCCCAGGACACATATTTCAAAACACAGATCACCTGAAATCTGGTCTGCTAACCTGAGTCCAAGACTTTCCTAGATCTGTGTCCAGTCCCTACATTCACTCTATTCTCAGGAACTCCACAGTTACATTCAAATAAGAGCACACTATGTCCAAGTCATGGTGTCAAAACTGGCAAGAAACCTGTGCAGCTTTTAGACCCATCCCCGCTCTGCTCCTTTCTCTGGCTATATTCAAATTCAGCAGCAGACAATAAATACTTGAGCTCCAGCTGAGACCAGAGTGATAACCAATTCAGTTGGCAAGGAACTACATAACCCCACTCTCTTCATCTTCCCCAGGTCTTTCTTTGAAAGGGTCAGCTGCTACAGAAATCCAGCCCCCGCACTTGCCAAAGGTCCATGTGGAAGGAATGACCCTTAGCTTTGAATTAGGGCCCTGCTGCTGCTCGCAGTGTACGAGTGAAAGGATGATGAATGGCTGCTGGCAAGGGGAAACCACTGGTCACCCACTGCTGAGACTCAGGGCTCCTCTTAGAGCTAAAGCCAGCCTGGTCCTTTGCAGTGGCAATGGGAAAGGAGCTCCCAGCCTCCTCTCAGTCCAGACTTTAAATCTGAACTTTTGTGCATCACTAGAATTTGCCTGCAGCCCCATTTTGTATCCTCACAAAAGAAAACTCGGAAACCAGACAGCTCCAAACATTGCTTTCTGATTCCCTCCAGTGTTGTCTTAGTAGGGATGTGTTTGTTTTTAAACTGAATAAAGTCTGCAAAGGGAAGGAGGAAAGGTCCAAGAGATCTTAGATGGGACAGAGTTGAGATATTTTCAGACGTACAGAGCTTTGGTGAACGGAGTTTTTCCTCTCTGTCTTTACCTTTATTTGTTTAGATAGGTTTCAGGAGACATTGATAGTTCCAGATATGGGTGAATTTAATACCCAGTTCTCATTTGCACTGCTTTGATTTTTCTCTGGTTTTTCCATAGAAGAACTTTCTAACCCTGCCCCACCAAACTGTAATCCTATGCACTTTCTAATCTGGAGTTCAAGTTGACGCTTATGATACTTATTTTTGTAGCAAGGCTGAAAGTAAATCTGCTCAAGTCCTGTGCACTGGTGCTTTTCCATGCCTACATCAGAAGGAAAATAAGTCTTGCACAAAATAACAACTAAAGAAAAGAATCCCGAAGAGATTCATTAAATGTTCCTCAAGATACAGGTATGTGCAGAGGTGAGAATGAGCGTGCAAGTGTACAAGCGTGTTTACAACCACAGACATGAGGTTCTCAGATGGAATTGTAACGTGAAGCCTTGCTCTAATGAGAGCTAGTGCCCTTAGCACTAAAAGCACAAAATAAAGAGGCTTTTGTGCAAGCAGGGACCAAAAAAAATCAGATTGTACAATTCCAAATTGGAACATAAGGCTGGCACAGCAGAATATGAAGGAAAACTGAGAAGCTTTGTAAATATTTGCACAGAGGATTAGGATCTCTGCTACCACCACAATGGTGGTAACAGCGGAACACAGGATTGGTTTGCAGTGAGTCAGTCATATCAGCAGTCACAAAATACATCAAAAATACCGACTCCTGAGTATTGGTGGAAATGCTCCCAAGCTCCCAATTCAGAATGAATCCTAGTATCAGTGTTTGCTCATCTACAATTTCAAACTGAAGCACATGACACACTGATCTTTTTCATGTTACGCTACAGGTCAAGCACCGCTAAACATTGATGGAAATTTGTAGTGGTAGCGACAAGAACTTCAGTGGTTTTGTTCTTAAGCAAACACTAAAAATTTAATCAAATATTTAGCATTTCCAATCAACTCAATATTATTCATAATGATTCTTTGCCATCACTCTGACATTTTAACCATATAACCAAAGAACAGAAATATCACATGGTCTCCTACCTGGGGAGAACTAAGACTACTTAAAATTCACAGAATCACAGAATCCCAGA
>NW_010209492.1:0-9183 GCF_000695765.1 Mesitornis unicolor | reverse complement strand
GACCCTCTTATCCTTGATATGCCTTGAGAGGCATATTGAGGGGCACGGAGCTCCTCAGGACAGCCTCCGGCAGAGTAGACAGAAACAAAGAAGGCATTCAGTAACTCTGCCTTCTCTGTATCTTCTGTCACCAGGGCACCCACCCCATTCATCAGTGGGCCTACATTGCCTCTGGTGTTAGTTTTCTCTGCTATGTATTTGAAAAAGCTCTTGCTGTTGTCCTTGACCCCTCTCGCTAGATTTAATTCTAAGGAGGCCTTAGCTTTCCTAGTAGCCTCCCTACACCCTCTGACAATAGCCCTATAATCTTCCCAAGTGGCCAGCCCCTCCTTCCATGAAGGAGAACTCATGCCATGAGAACTGCTCATGACATGCCATAACATCAGGCAATGAACAAAATCAACCTAGATTTAGGTGTAGTGAAGGTGTAGTGAGAAGCCAGGTGGAGCTGGTGGTGGTTGGTTGTCGTTGAGACGGACACGACATACACAAAGACTACTTTTTAGAGTACAAAAAAGGCTTCTTTATTACAAAAACAAGCTCCTTATGTATCTTAATCACAATATGTGTTAATTCATGATTGGTTTATTCAGAGCCTGATGATATTTATGACTGGATGACCGTCTGTCTGTTGTAACTTCTCTCAGTTTCTTTCTTTGCAGTCTGGCAGTTTCTTTCTTTCACTCAGCAGTTCCTTAATCTTGCTGGCTCAGCTCTTCTCGGGACTTTCCAACGTCTTCATGGATACACTGGTATCTGTTCATGGATACACTGGTATCTGCTCAAGGTCAATGTTTCGCTCACACTGGGAACCCTCAGACCAGCCGAGGTTTCCCACAACTCCCCCTTTTTGTATTTGCGCTACAAAAATTGCCCGTGCCGTCCGCTGCAGGGCCCTTTGCAGCAGAGACACGATACATGGCAACATCAATAACACAACTACAACAATAAACAAAATTAACAATCCAGTTTTTATCAGAGATAGTAACCACCCTGACAGTCCCCATCCTTTAAACGAGTTATTCAACCAATCCCATCCATCATCTACTTGCAATTTTTTCACTCCATCTTTCAGAAGCTGGACACTTTTATGTATTGATTCCAAGTGATCCCATAAATTCATACAACACATTCCCTCAAAGTCTTCACATCCATGTCCTTGGGCTAATAACAAAAAATCTATTGCAGCTCTGTTTTGTAATATAGCATGCCTAACACTATCAACATCAGTCAGCAAGCCACTCAGGGCAATTGACGTAGCATTGGTTTGCTTACTTAACCAACATCCCAAGTTCATCAGTTGTTTCAAGGCTGCTGCAGCAGCAACCCCAGGTGCCAATGCGGAGTCAGCTATAATTTCTCCAGGTCCCCAAAGAGTGACTGTATTCTTACAGTCAACCTCAAATTGATGGATATGTCTTTTAGGTTCTTTTTTTGTTGTGAATCATAGTAAGGTTGGGTGTTAGTAATGTAAGCCGCCCGAGGCTACATGGCCTGCCATTAAGCTTCGACGGAATCCCACCCACGCTCTATCCCCGCATATAAAACATATTCCTGCAGGTAAAGCAATTGGAATAGAAAAAGAGTGTGATATGTTGGAGGAGGTGTAATTTTACCAAGCTGTAGTGTTTCTATACACAGGCAGAGTAGCATTTACATTCTGACCCTTTCGAGTGGTGTTACAGGTGTAGTTAAACATCACACAAGCATCCATTGTGACTGATCCTAACAACTCCAACTCTTGAGGTTCTTGCATTACCTGAGGCAAATGTGCACAAACACCATCCCAGTTATCAAAAGCTCCGAGAGGCAGATGTGAAGGTTTTGGCCAAGTGTCCAGAGGCAACCCAACCAAATAGGTAGAAAAAGGATTTTCAGGAGTAGCGACAGAAAGACATAAAGCTTCTTGATGCGTTATATTTGCCAAAGTCACCCATACATTCTGCTGCGGTTGTTGAATTATCCATTCTTCACTTGCGTGAACCATCCATAACAGGCCGAATACAGCGAGCAGGAACCCACCGGGGGCCACCATCTGTGGAGACACAAGCATACCCTCTTCCTCAGGTTAATAAATCACATGGAAGTGACCATTGTCCACTCTGCGGGTCCTTCACCCTAACCTTAACACCAGGGGAGACAGTGGTCATTTTACGTAAGGATTCAAAGTGGCGAACCATAGGTGGTTCCTGCAAATCCTCTGTTATATTAACAAAATTCAGCACATACATGACTTTATTTAACCATGCTTCAGGGGGTTCACCAGTCATTCCCCCTTCTTGTTTTTGAAGTAGGCGTTTGAGTGTGCCATGTGCATGCTCCACAATACTCTGCCTGGTAGGAGAATGAGGGATACCAGTGACATGGATAATCCCCCAAAGCTGTAAAAAATCTTTCACTCGACTAGAAACATAAGCAGGACCGTTATCAGTCTTTATCTGATGCGGAACACCACATACAGCAAAGGCTCGTTGCCAATGTCGAATAACATCCTGAGCCATTTCACCTGTGTGTGCAGTAGTGACTATGACTGACGAAATCAATATCAATATCAATATCAATATCAATATCAATATCAATATCAATAGACACATGCACATATCTTAATTTACCAAATTCTGCAATGTGGGTAACATCAGATTGCCAAATCTGCAGAGCTTGTAGACCTCTGGGGTTTGTACCATAATATGCAGGTACGTGTTGGCCCTGGCAATCAGGGCAGGCTGCAGCAATAGAACGGGCCTGTGCAGTTGATAAAGGAAACTGACGTCTCAAGGCACGAAAACCTTGATGCAGAAACTGATGGGATTCAATTGCTTGTTGTTTCACATTAGGCACTGGTCCCATTGCCGCAGCTGAGACCAATTGGTCTGCCCGTGCACTACCAGCTGTCAAGAATCCAGGTAAAATGGTATGGCTTTGAATATGTAAAACATAATATGGTTGTGCCCTTTTTTGAATCATCAGCCATACCAGCCGCAGCACACCAAATAACAAGGCATTACTCACATCCCCTAGGACAGCTTTATCGAGTTGTTGAATCAGCTTTATCAGTCATCGAATCAGTCCTGCTACATAAGCAGAATCCGTGACAATGTTGACTGCACAAGTGAAATGTTGGAAAGCTAAGGTAACAGCACGAAGTTCAACAATTTGAGGGGAGCCTTCTTGTAGATCGATTAGGTGTTGCCACTGAGAACCATCATACCAAACAAAAGCTGTTTTTCCAGTTCGGCCAGACCCGTCTTTAAAGACTGTAGGACCTGTTACAGGTTCCTTCTGGCTTAATTGCTTTTGTCCAATGCGAATTTGACTTCCCAATTTACACAATGGGTGAGAGGGAAGGTGATATTCAATTTGTCCTGTATAATTCATTAGTGCAGCTTGCAATGCTGAACTGTTAGGCAGATGCCATTCAAAATAAGTCTACCTGCACAGGTATCACAATCTTGTCTGGGTCTTGCCAGCAGTTCTGCACACCTCCCTCTAGTTTTCATTATAAATTGTGCCAATAACTCAAAAAGACCTGGAGCAGTTTTTTTGTTACGAGAAGCCAAAAAGGCCCATTCCAACACATGCAGGGGGTCTTCCCAAGAAGGGTTCCATTGCACAATCATTGCAAAAGGTATCATGTTATCGATCACAATAAACACTTGTATTGCTACAGTCAAGTCAATTCTCCAAACATGTTTTTCCTGTATTGCTTGTTCCACCATCTCAATGGTTTGCTTTGCTTCAGGGGTTAATGACCATGGGGCTGCAATATCAGTGTCCCCCTTGTAAGGATCGGTCTGGCTCATAGTTTAAACAGGTTTCGGTAATGTCCAGTGCACCAGGCGACCTGTGGGGGGTTGCAGGAGCAACTCAGCCTTAGATTGCCTTGAGGTCCTGTCTCTGCAGAGACGACCCACGGGGAGCTGTGTAGATAGCTCAGCCCTGAGTTGTCTGGTAAGCAGGAAACTAAACAGGGCAGTGTTGCATCATTCAAAGAACCGAAACCTGAGCTGAGCCCTGAAATTCCCCAACAAACAGTATGCCCTGAGTCTCAATCAAACCACTATTAAATTGCCGGAAAGTAAAACAAAGTAAGCTGGAGGATGTCTCTCTGACCCCAGGGGACCAAACGATACAAAGATATGCAAGAGATAGAGCATACAGAAGGGAACAACATCCATGAATAAACAAAGATAAGGACAGGCACTGGAAGAAACAACCACCCAGATGGTCTAATCTACTCAGACATGCCCCTGCCTGCTGTTCCATACACCAGGGGATAAAAACCCCAAGATTCAGGTTAGAAAGGGGGAGTTACTTCTCCAGCCATGGAGTGATGAGAACCTTTCCCCCTTGGTCAGAATTTTGGCCAAGGTAACTGACGTGGGAGCCCTCACCTGGAGGGGTGAGTGAGTATTTTGCAGGCTTTAAGTTTGTAGTCACAGGTGATTGACTGACACACGTGTGGTATTCTGAGTTGTTTGTGGGTTGTGACAGTGTGTTCCATGAATCGTCTGGGAGTTGTAATAGTGAATTTTGTGAGTAGCCTGGGAGTTGTAGTGAATTGCTTATGAGCAGTAGCAGTGAGTTTTGTGAGTGGTCTGCGGTCTGTCATGAATTGCCTGTGGGCTGTAACAGTGCATTTTGTGACTGTTGCAGTTGCAATAGTGCATTTTGTGAATCTCTTGTGGTTGTAAATAGTGTAGTCTTTCTTTCAAAACTGCAATAGTGCATTCTCCTTTGTATCCATAACCCTGCAATAGTGACGTACTGGATCTGCACATGTTGTTCAAATAAATTGTTAAATTTAAACTCTGCAGTAGAGTCTCTTTTCGTCACACCCCGTCAAGAGTTCTAGCAAAGGGTGCAATTGTGATGATGTAAAGCCTAAATGAGGCCATAGCCAATTAATGATTCCAGCCAATTTCTGTACATCATTCAGGGTTTTCACCTCCAGCATCAACTGGATTGCTTGTGGCTGCATGGTTCGTTCAAGCACCTTAAGGCCTAAATAAAGCCACGGGTGGGTGTGTTGTACCTTCTCTGGAGTCACTACTAAGCCGTATTGTTCCAGTGAAACTTGTGTGTCAGATTCCATTACGGATAATACTTGAGATGTTGGAGCAGCCAAAAAAATGTCATCCATATAATGATAACAATAACCTGTGGAATATTTTTCTCTAATGGGACTCAAGGCCTGAGCAACAAACCATTGACAAATGGTGGGCGAATTTTTCATTCCTTGCGGAAGCACTTTGCAGGGATACCTCTGTGTTGGTTCAGCACGATTAATTGATGGAACTGTGAAAGCAAATGTTGCCATATCCTCCATGGCTCATGGGATGGTAAAAAAACAATCTTTAAGATCCATTGCAACAATTTCCCACTGCATAGAGATCATTGCAGGTGAGGGCAGCCCTGGTTGTAGTGCTCCCATTGTTGCCATCACTTCATTGATTTGACTCAGATCATGCAATAATCGCCAATTTCCTGATTTTTTCTTAATTACAAACACTGGGGTGTGCCATGAGCTATGAGATGGTTCAAGGTGACCTGCAGCTAATTGTTCTGCTACCAAATTTCGCAGGGCTACAAGTTTTTCATGATTGAGGGGCCACTGATCCGCCCACACCGGCTTTTCTGTTAACCATTTCAGAGCCATTGTGGGTCTTTTCATGCCCTGCAACACAGTGACTCCTACTCAAAATCCCTGGTTATCCGAACCGCCCATTGTGACAAATAGTCTCTTCCCCATAAATTTAAAGAGGCCACAGTCACATAAGGTCGTACTGTAGCCTTTTGTCCTTCTGGGTTGATGACAAGGATTGGCTTAGCTGACATTAGACTATTGGCTACTCCTCCCAAACCCACAACACCTTGGGTAGTAGAGACTATAGGTCAAGAGGAAGGCCAGTCCCGTTGACAGATAATAGTGACGTCTGCACCTGTATCCAGGAGTCCGGAAACTCGCACTATAGCTGGTGAGGCATGATCCATGGACAGCAGACACTCCATTTGCAGCTGACTGTCAGATTGTGTTAGTGTCCAGAACACTTGGGGTTGTCCAGTGGATCCAAACCCTCCAGTGACTCGGGTGACCTGTTCAGTCCTAGGAACACAACTCACAAAAGGCACAAGTTGAGCAATGCAAGTGCCTTTTTCCACCATCACAGGTGGACTGGGTGTTGAAACCATAGCACAGATTTGTCCTTCATAATCAGCATCAATGACTCCTACATGTACCATAATTCCTTGTACAGTAGCACTTGACCGTTCAATTAATAATGCACTTAGTCCTTTTCCAATGGGTCCCCAAGCATCTAAGGGGACTTTATGTACCCCATGTTTTGTTATAGTTATTGTGTCGGCGGTGCATGCATGACGGCTTATCCCCTGGTTTTCCCTGATAGCCGGTCACAAAGGCTTGTGTCTGGGGGTGGCTGAGGAATGGGTTATTTGCCGATGCGGCAGGCACTTGTGTCTGTGCACGCCCCCTTGAGCTCTTCCTGGCGTTTCCCTGGAGCAGGGGCTGACCATTTAAATGAGATTTAGACTTACATTGTTTAGCAAAATGACCGAGTCTTCCACATCTATGGCATACACCTTCTGCGGCTCCAACCGTGGCTGCACCTGCACCTCCATTTCTATTTCTTTTGGGACATGCTACTTCAATACGTCCACTCTGGCCACAGCCAAAACACTTCTGATCTTTTGTTTTCATAGCAGCCACGGCTGTCGCTAGAGCAGCCATCTTATGTTCCACAGATCCCACTTTGGCACAGGTATGTGTCAGGGAGTGCTGGAGGAGAGAGGAGCGTCTGGGATGGTAAAAGAATGCTGATGTTATTCTGGGTACAAGAGGAGGAGCTGTACCCTTGGTACCATGGTCTCCCAGGTACATACCAAACCTAGGATATATGTGATAAGGCAAAGGTTAGGTAATAATTCTGCTTTTCTCACTTTTTGCATGCCAAGAAATTAGGTGGAGGTGGGCTTTATAGTACATCAATACCTTGTATGGGATAATGTGATAACGGGGAACCAATCGTGGGAAAGGGCAAATTAAAAAGCGGACATTTTATGCGTACTTGTATAATCTTGTGAAATCGCTTTGTCAAAGATGTATAAATGAGCTGTGAAAATGTATGGATTTTGGAGCACAATTAGAGGAGCGATCCTCTGTGTTCCCCAGTGCTGTGAATAAAGAAGTGCCTGCTTATCTGCAACTGTGTAGGTCAGTTTTTCTCGTTGTGATTGCGACCCCGTCAACACTTTGGGCTGTACATCTCTGAACAGTTCCATCAGTGCAAAACTAGAGCAAGCGACTTTTCTGATCTTGTATGAATCTTGTTCCATGACAATCATCTGAGGCAGTACCCTGCACAGATTAGGGTACAATCCCTGATGACAGTAATAAGCAATAGAAGCTGTTTCATCACTCAGTTCAAGCAGAGTGATCAGTCATTGTGCTTCAATGGACAGGGAGAGGGCTGGTGAGTCAGGTCAACTGGGAAGTGGTAAAACACATAAGTAAACAACCACAATGCAAGAAATTACCAGTTCCAGTCTCAAGGCTGAATTGTGTAAGCATTTGTCTTCATGTGCACTGTACCAGCTCTCATAGTCCCCCTCCAGAGTTCAAGATTTGCTTCTTCTACCTCTGACCCCTCCCTCTGCAAAGTTCAGTCATTGCCATGGAGCAAAGAGGTAAGGTTTGTGATGTTGTTTATGACAACCGTGAAAGGGAAGAGCAGTTCCCTTAGGAAGGGAGAAATACAGGCCACAGTATACGAGCCAGGCACAGGGTGCATGTCTCCTCACTTTTCCTTGACCAGATAAATGGATCAAAGCTGAGCAATAAACAGCTGAGAAGGGAAGTGATGCACCCTCTGTCTTTTCAGCTATGAATTATGAACTTCAGCTGTGAAATGCAAACTACATCCCACTTGCCTGTAAGGTGCTAGTTTTCATGAGGCCTTTTACAGATCAGGCTATTAGTCAGCTCTGTGAACAACCAAAGGGCGTGGAAAGCTAGTGTTTTGCTAGGCAAAAATTCAGAATGTATTTACTTCCCACCTCTATAGTGCACGTGTCTTATCATGCCCACTTGATAAATCACTCCCTAGCTCTTGAGGGTGAAACTGGAAAAACTCCTAGTGATACTTTCTTATTGTCCACCTCAAAAACCAAGGCTTACTGACTACAAGATGATGCAAAGTACGTGATGCCAGTCTCCAATCTACCTTTCCTCCTTTGCACGGGCTGTTCTGTTGGGTAACAGAGTTGAAATGGATAGAAACAGAAGCAGCACCATAAGAAAACATGCAGATTTCTGAGAGCTCATTTACAACTACGAAGGCTCAGATATTACTATTTTGATTTTATAAACAGGCATGAAAGGACAGGCTGACTGTCCAGTTCAGCTTCAGCCTCCTGCTTCCCTTTTGGCCTGCAGTTCTTCTGTCACACATTATCTCTCTGCCTGTAAAAGCTGCCTGTTCAACCAGCACCATCTCACCCTATCCCTAGGGATTCTCTCTCTGTCTATTCATAAGCAGTATTTATTGAGCTATATTCACCCATATTATAATGTGTTAATACAAAGAGATACAGACACCATCAAGTGGAACTTACTTTTTATTTTTTAAACCATAGGTCTTGGTAACTTACAGAAAGTATGTTTATAAGCCAGTGGTGGAACTCGAGGTATCCTGCAGCATTACTGGGTTGGCTTGCCCATAGCTCTAAGCCAAGTCTTAGCTATGGAGGCATCTCGTAACTGTCAGCTCCAACTGTAAACCAAACCAAACCTCTGGAAAAAACCAGAAGTTGCTACAGCCCTTTCCAAAGCAATTTTTTCAGGTAGAAATCTTTTAAAGATAAATGCTTTGCATGTCTTGCTCCCCTCCAGTTTAGGATTTAAAAAATTCACAAAATAAAAGAAAAAAGCCCCAGCCCAACCCCATTCTCTCCACTTGGCTCTTCTTCACTGCCTGATTTGCTCAAGGACACTCCAGATGGTTTCCAGCACAACAGTCTGCAGTCACACCAGCTGTCTCCTCCAGCAGGAGCCGCAAAAGCCAGCGGAGAAAACAAGCAAAGAAAAACCTTCAAAGATGTTGGCTCGTAATTAATTACCAAAAGAAACAGGAGCCCTGGTGTAGACACCCAAGTGGGCAACCCAGCCTC
>NW_010209491.1:0-804 GCF_000695765.1 Mesitornis unicolor | reverse complement strand
CCCCTGTACACCCGTAAAAATCACCCCCAACTGCCTGAACAGCCTCCATCAGCTACCCCAAATGACCCAAAACGCCTCAAAACAGTCCCAAAAGACCCCTAACTCCCCCGAAGTAACCCCAACATACTCCCCCCTGTCTGATGGTGTGGTATAGCTGCTCCTCCCAGTAAAAAGTGCTCTTCTGCCTCTGCAAGCTGCACAGGTGCCCACAGGCACTGCTGATACACAGCAGTACGTGCATCCTTCCACACAGGTACTTCTGTACCTGCACCCACAAAAATCAACCCAAAATACCCCTAGACCCCCCTGTACAGCCCCCAAAATTACTCAAAAGGACCCCAAACCACTGAAAATACCCTAAAACCTCCCTCAAATCCCCCCCTAGAACCCGCGGGGGAGGGAAAAAAAAAAAAAAAGTTCAGGGGTCAGCGGTCAAAGGTCAAGGGTAAAAGAGTCAAAGATCAAGGGTCAAATGTCAGACATGGGAAAAGGGTCAAAGAGCGGGGTCTGGGGGTAAAAGGTCAGGGGTGAAAAGTCAAGGGTCAAATGTCAGACATGGGAAAAGGGTCAAAGAGCGGGGTCTGGGGGTAAAAGGTCAGGGGTGAAAAGTCAAGGGTCAAATGTCAGACATGGGAAAAGGGTCAAAGAGCGGGGTCTGGGGGTAAAAGGTCAGGGGTGAAAAGTCAAGGGTCAAATGTCACAGGTCAAAGGGCATGAGTCAGAATTCAAAGGACAAGGGTCGAAAGATCAGGGTTAAAGGTCAAGGGTCAAAGGTCTCGCGCTCTCTCTGCCTCTCTCGCGCTC
>NW_010209490.1:0-2799 GCF_000695765.1 Mesitornis unicolor | reverse complement strand
TGGCCCAGCCCTAAACCATGACAGGGTCAGCAAGGAAGCCTGCAGTCACCTCCAGCAATGGCTTTTGGCTCAGGCTGGACACTAGGCAGCTGGAGAGGCTCATGGTGCCCCAGGGAAGGATCACAGCGGGACATCGGGTGAAGCGCTCACCACTGCTGTTGAACATGACTGATAAGAGACACAAGATGTTCCCAGCAAAGGTGTGTGACGTGGGACTCCTAGAAGGCCCTGCTGATGACAGTTGGGCCACTTGCAGTCCCCCAGGACCCTCCAGGGCCCTTCCTGCTCTGATCGCGGGGCATTGCGTCACGCTGCCCTCGGGGATGCGTCAAGCCCCGACGCTGCCCTGCTGCTGGCCACCGCTGTGGGACGTGGCTGATAAGAGATGCGAGGTGGTCACAGCAAAGGTCTTTGTCCTTGAAAAACCCCAGAAAGGCTCTCAGGACACTGGCACTGTTGCCAGCTGCCACAAGGAAATAAACTTCTCCGCTGAGATGTTTGAAGCAAATCAAGATTGCAGGTTTGTTTCTACCCATTTAATGACATCTAATTAACCAGAAGCTGTGACCTGGGCACACAGGCTCAGTATCAGGCAGACAAGATATAAAGCACTGCTTTGACCCCAAATGTTAAAAAAATAAGAAATTCCAAATGCCCTTCTCTACCCAGTCCCAAGAAGTCCTGATCACACCACACCCCAAGGATAGGTGGGCTGTCAGCACCCCCAACCCTACTACAGGGCAGGTTCCCTGCCTGCACAACCCTGCCTCTGCAGTTGGGGGTGCTCTGTCCTCAGCCAAAACCCCCACTACTGCCCATTGCCTGCTTGTGCAGGTGCTGGGGGAAAGCACCACACAAATTCACCCCCAGGTCTGGCTCCCTGGTTGGCCAAGTTGATCATGAGCCATCAAGGTGTCCTCAGGGCAAAGATGACCACCAGTGCCCTGGGAGGAGGTAGAAGGAGAGAATTCTTCCCTCTGCTCAGCCCTGGTGGGACACATCCACATGCTGGGTCCAGCCCAGGCTCTCCAGTATAAGAGAGACATGGACACACTGGAGAGAGTCCAGTGAAGGACCATGAGTGTGATAAAGGAGCTGGAGCATCTTCCACTGGAGGAGACAGAGGCTGTTCAAGCTGGAACTGTTCATCCTGGAGAAGAGAATGCTCAGGGCAATCTTCTCCATGTGTATAAAGACCTTTTTAGGGCTGTCTAGGAGATGAATCCAGGCTCTTCTTGGTGGTTCCCAGTGACAGGACAAGAGGCGATGGGCACAAACTGCAGTACAGGAGATCCCATCTGAACATGAGAGAAAATTATATTTTTTCTTACAGTGGGGGTGGTCAAACATTGGTCCAGGCTGCCCTGAGAGGTGGTGGAGTCTCCATCCCCGGTCACATCCAAAACCCAACCAGACATGGTCCCATGGCTGACCCTGCTTGAGCGGGGTTGGAATATATAATCTCCAGAGGTGCCTTCCAGCCCCTTCAATGCTGACTCTGACTCTGTCCCTGCCTGATGCCCCCTGTGCTGTCAGCCCAGGAGCTGGTTGGAGTCTGCTCATGGCATCTGATGGGGAGGAGTCTCAGCCAGGCCTAGGTGGAGGTTGGGATACAGCAGAGCTGCTTTCAGCAGTGTCCAGCAGGCTTTGACTCCTGCCGTTGCCTCTCTATGGTCTCTCCCTCATGCTGGGAGCTTTTATTCTTTCTTTCAGGCTGACTCCTTTGTGGGTTTAAAAGTCCCTTTTGTAATTCGCTGATCACTATTTAATCCAGCTGATGGTCATTTTCCTCCTTAAAATAACCAGTTTTGGGTAAACACACTTCAGACAATACCACCTGTTCATTATCACCCATGTCTTTTAGCAGGGGTTGTTACCAAGGCCACTGCCAATGGTGGGCTGTGTGAGACCTCTAGACCAGCCCTGAAGAAGGAGGGTGGCCAGGCAGAGCTTATAGGAGACTCTCGTTCTCCAGAAAACCTCATCATTTGATCTCCTTTCTCCCTCCTCAAAATTGCCCAAATCAAGGTAGCTTTCTCATGGTGCTGCCTGCAGCCTGCCCAAACCACTCACCCACAACCTTGGGAGCAGTGGGGATGGTGGGCATGGACAGGATGGAAGAGACCCAGGACATCTCCCCTCCTCACTGCATCCCCTCACAACATGGGGAAGCAGTGGGTTCCACAGCCAGCTCAGCCAAAGGCCACAGGGAGGCTGGGCCAGGACAGATTGCACAGACCCAGGGACAGGGCCTTGCTGAGCCCCAGCTGGGCTGGAGCCAGCCTGGCCCTGCCACCATTCTGTCCAGCCTGGGGCTGGCAGGAGAGGACAGCAGAGGACAGCAGAGGAGGGACGTGTCCCACCGCTGCATAAAAAGCCCTCAGCAGGCACAGGGAGCAGGCAGCACCCCAAGAAGAGCCCAGACCAGCACTGCCAGAGCTCTGAGAGCAGGACCATGGAGCAGTACTTCTCAGCCACCCAGAAGATGGAGCAGGAGGTGATGTTCCCCAGCCTGCTCCGAGGGGTCTTCCCGCAGCAGGAGGGGGTGGCCCCAGCCACAGGAGATCACACAGACCTCTACGAGCGCTACCAGCTCCTCAAGGCCATCAAGCCCAAAGTAGAGAAAGGCCTGGCGTCTGCGAATGACCAGAGCTTGACCAGCACTGACATCAATACAGCCTTAGGTGAGGGTACAGACAGCAATCTGGAAGAGCGCCTCTCCCACCATGTCAACGGCTTGCAGCAAGTCCTGACAGACCTCACCAAAAACACCAACGCCCTGACGCGGAGGTACAGCCA
>NW_010209489.1:561-795 GCF_000695765.1 Mesitornis unicolor | reverse complement strand
CTCTGGGCGACTGGTCCTACATCTCGGGTTGTCTGTGCCTACATCTCGAGTTGGCTAGGCCTACCTCTCTGGAAGACTGGGCCTAAATCTTGGGATGGCTTGGCCTACATCTCGGGACGACTGGGCCTACACCTTTAGATGCCTGAGCCTAAATCTCGGGATGGCTGAGCCTACAACTCGGGACAGCTGGGCCTACATCTCGCGATGAATGGACTTACATCTCAGGACGACTGG
>NW_010209489.1:0-482 GCF_000695765.1 Mesitornis unicolor | reverse complement strand
TCTTGGAACGGCTGGGCCTACATCTCGGAATGGCTGCGCATACATCTCTGCATGGCTGGGCCTACATCTCGGGACAGCTTGGCCTACATCTTGGGATAGCTGGACCTACATCTGAGAATGACTGGGCCTACATCTTGGAAAGGCTGGACCTAAATTTTGGGATGGCTGGGCCTGCATCTCGGTATGGCTGGGCCTACATCTCGGAACGGCTTGGCCCTCATCTCTGGACGGCTGTGCCTAAATGTATGGACGGCTGGGCCTACATCTCGGCATAGCTGGGCCTACATCTCTGGATGGCTTCGCCTTCATCTCTGGACGGCTGGGCCTACATCTCAGGACGGCTGGGCCTACATCTCAGGACGGATGGACCTACATCTCAGAAAGGCTGGGCCTACATCTTGGTACGACTGGGCCTACATCTTGGGACGGGTTGGCCTAAATCTCAGAAATCCTGGCCCTACATCTCAAGATGGCTGGGCCAA
>NW_010209488.1:0-512 GCF_000695765.1 Mesitornis unicolor | reverse complement strand
GGCGCAGAATGGCACTGGATTGTTGCACTGGGTCTTAGGATGCGTTTGCATTGGATAGTTGCATTGGATATTATTGCTGATTGGACTGCGTGTCTTCTTCTTGGATTGTATTGATTGGATTGGATTATTTTCTCAACAGCTGGTTACATGTTTGAGGTTGTTTTTTTCAGAGGCAGAGGGACGAGCTGTGTGCCAGTGGTGATGGAGAGGCGGGGAGCCGAGTGCCTTGAGAAAGGTGGGTCAGCCCGTGTCTTTGGAGGGAAGATGCGACCGGTCGCTTAATGGTCAGCTGCTTGGTTTTGGAAGATCTTTTTCATTCTGCAGGCGCAAAGCGGCAAGCAAAGCCGGGAGGGGGCGGCGGGAAGGGGGAGCCGTGACTGGTGCATTGGAGTATAGGTTTAGTTTTTAGGTGTCACGTTGCGGGTGAAGTTGTGGCCTTCTCTTGTCTTGTGCATTTTACAGGTGGTGCGCAAGGCTGATGGTGGTGATGTGAAAGCGGCAGAGGCAAGGCA
>NW_010209487.1:29159-29525 GCF_000695765.1 Mesitornis unicolor | reverse complement strand
AATCCCTAACGTTCTGTGATTCTGTGATCAACCACAAAGCCGTCATACATGACAAACTCAGTGGTGTTGAAATCAAGGAAATAGCAGCGAAAAGACATTCTCAGGGTATTTCACAATTCAATTTAAGCTGCTCATACTGCTATATGTTTATGTGTCTCTCTACCTTAGCACAGAATAATCCAAGTATCATTTCTGTTGTTTTCAAGTCCAACACTTTATTTCTCCTCTATTCATCTGCAGGGTGGTTCAACCTACTGGAAGTGAATGTATGCGAGGTAACTGGTAAAATCAGTCTGAATATTTAGTAGAGTAACATGGCCAGAAGCCTACCACTATGCTTCAGAGAAAGAGGACAGGCATCGGCTT
>NW_010209487.1:27364-29128 GCF_000695765.1 Mesitornis unicolor | reverse complement strand
CCTGCTGAAGTTACCCTATGACTTGAGTGCTTAAAAGCTTCCCTGCCTCAGAATCTCAACTGAGGATTGAATCCATACTGAGGGAGAATGGGGTGAATCCAGTCCTCAGGAAGCTCCTCAGACCGAGGAGAGATCACAGCACCAAATCCTTCATGCATCTCACACTTGCAATGTGATTTTTGTTACTACTTTCCCCACCTACCCTACCTCTGTGTTTTGCAGAGGGCCTGTCTGTGCAGGAGCACTAGCACTGCTGCTTTCATGCCTATGCTGTTAGTGGTCTTCCAGTTCAGATTCCTAGTGAGAGAGATGAAAATGAGGGTTAACTTTTTACGACCATGCAGAGACTTACCTGCTAGGCTGAGCTTATATCCTTCATCTCAAGCTGGCCAATGGACCACCAGCTGCTACTGATGCTCTGTAGGTCTCCCCAGCCTGGATTAAATTTCAGTCTAGATAGAGCCATCCAGTCTCCCAATAATTTTTATTTTGAAATGGGAAGAGAGCAGAGTTTTAACTGGTGGAAGTTGGTTAATGTAGATCCCTTGCACAGATCAAATTAAATAGTGCATCTCACAGAACCCAGCAGGGCAGCAGCCTTTGCTCTGTCATGGCTGACTATATGACTGTACTGAATAAGAGTATGCTATAAACCATGTCTGAAGTTGCCTTTCCTGTTAACACAGAGCTAGAAGGGGTACTGTCCTACTGCCATAGATCTGGAGCTCAAAGTACTGCCTGTTACCTGTGTTGCAGACACGTAAGATGATGTACCTTTGAACTGCTGCCTCCTGAACAAACCATGAACTATCCTTTTCCTTCCTCTATCTGAATATTTATACAGCCCCATGACTACAGTTTTTAAGTGCACATCTATCATTCATCGCAGTTGGTGGTAGCTCTTTTACTTCTGCTGCCTCATCTCACTTGGAGCTCTCCCACCATTTCATTCCTTTAAACCACTCAGCCATTTCCCCTCTTCAATTAGTCCCTTAAAACTTTCCTTCCTCTTTAAGTTTACGATCATACTTTCATTAGAACATTTTGTGGTGCCCTCTAAGAAGAACAAAATAAATAAAAAAACCCAACCACAATTACAATGTCATGTTCTGTACAGTGGAATAATGTACAACTTGTAAGAAACCGAGCCAATGCACAGATTGGTAATGAAGGTAAGACCATCAAGTTTCACTCTCTTCTGGAAGGGGAAGAGAGTAGAATTGAATATACAGTCTTAAAATACATGAAATTAAATAGGTCTCTGCAAATGAAAGTTGCCTGTGTAAACGGTTTCCAGGTCTATGGTTTTAATTACTACATAAATGAATGGAAAACAAGATTAAGGAATTTGCACAATTGTTACACATCATATTTGGAATTGTAGCATTTTTTCAGCTACAATAGGATGAAGGCATAATTGAGTAAAATCCAACTGAACTGAATCCAGCTTTTCCCTGATAGTTCAGTTTGGTAAACAAGAATCTGAAATCATTCTTCAGCAGCACTAACATGGGACTGAAACATGCAGTACTGGGGTGACTTTCCAAATCTTCCTCATTTCTTCTCAGGCTTTGGATTTTATGATTTGCACATATTATAAACATTTATGAGTTCCAGTCATTCAGCTTTGGTCATTTACCAGCTCTCTTTGTAAACAAGATTTCAAGCATCAATTGAACAGTGGCCCACAATCTCCTCTAAAGAAGAAGTCCTCTGAGTAGACAAAGCCATCTGGGTACAAAAGCAAAGTGTGCACAGGAGCAA
>NW_010209487.1:309-27333 GCF_000695765.1 Mesitornis unicolor | reverse complement strand
ACCGCTCTTATGCCCTTCTAAAAATCCGTTCACGTTTGCGAGCACAATACCACCTGCAAAGTTTGGGGCTTTTCATCCACAGCTAGACTAGATCTTCTCCCCCCCCCCCCCTTCTATTTTCTGGTTTGCTTTTACTGTCAGATATGTTGATTTTAGCCTGAATAAACTGCCCATGAGTGACTGTTCTTTACACGTCTTCAAGTAAGTCAATTACCCAGGAAGAATTTAGCATGCTGTACCAGCTCATTCAAGCTTTTCTTCCTCAAGCTTAAAATCTCCCTAACTCCCCTCTCCTTCACAGGCCTGCTCTTCATCTCCAGCTCGACTGAAACCTGGTAAATATTGCACTTACAAGGTAACAGGTCTGGAATGTGAAGCATCTAGAGCTCAGCAGAGTGTCTTCTTGGCACCTCAGCGTATGAACTTTGTTGCCTAGTGCCAAACAGTATTCAACTGGCTTTATTCAACTCAAATGAAGACATTAAATCCCAGGACTGTACAAACATTATTTACCAATCAAAACCATGGTTAAGTGACATGTCCTCCAAAAGGAAGAGATAAGCACTACTCGCCTTTTTAGAGTACTTGAAAAGCACACTGTCCCAAGTAAACCTTTGAATATGGAATATATATTTAAGTTTTTATTATCATCTTTCACAAATGAAAGACAAGAGAAAGATAAAGGGTGGTTGGTCATGTTTTGTCCTGCTATAGGAGCCTTCCCTGTGACATTACAATCTGCACAACAGCAAGGACCAATGCAAGCAAACCTCTGATATTTTATAACAAGGTTTACAGAACAGCACTGAGAGCCAGCTGAAGGCTTTCCCAGATGGAGGGGTCATTTGATCACAGCTCTGCCTATACATAATTAGCCCTACCACTGAATGAATTAGGGAAGCCAGACTGAAGGCATCTGCTCAAAGCTCTCTTCCGCAGCTATGAAGGTGGAAGAGGATGCATTTACCAGGCCTTCCCCTTATATGAAAAAGATACTGGTGATATTGAAGAATAAGAACAGAGTCATAAAGCAACAATTAAGTTCAGATTTTCCTTATAATCAAGTGTTATTTAATGGCACCACACAGCATGGCTTGCAAAGGAAAACTTCAAGTATTTCTCACTGGCTAACCTATGGGTGTATCCATACAGGCTCAGTCTTGACAAATGCAAAATTCCAAGTGCTCTGTTTAGAACTGCAAGACCCACTAAGGCTGAAAGACCTCTTCTGAATTTGACGTTTGCTCTTACTAACTTAACTGCATAGATTTGATGCTTCATGACCAGGACAACAAGCTATGAAAAGACAGAATTCCCAGCTTAAAAACTTCTCTCCCAGGTGAATGCGATGGCTGGCGATGCCTACATACCAATATGTATTTAGCTCTGAATGGTATAGCTGGCTACATCATAAAGACTATTTTAAGTGAGATGCACTGACTCGTTCCAGAAGCATCTATACATCAGGGTGAGGAAAAAATTATAATATAGTGTGTAGAATTCAAAGCATAGGTGAGATATAAACCCATCTTTCTCCTTCTTACAAAACAGTCAGAGGTTCAGGACTTTCTCAGTGGCACTGTAACTAAATATAAATGGATTTTCCTCTTATCACAAATTAAATAACTGTCTAACTTAACGGGTTACCTGGCAGAAGCTTTAACTTTTGAATTAGTAGTGTCTGTGAAAGGAGCAAAGACAACCCAACTAAGACATCAACACAACACACATACAGTAGAGGTGTCCAATATTTCCTCTGAGAGGTGGCATCAATAACAAAAGTCATCTTACTCGGTGACAGAAAGTTTACCTCAAATATAACTTTACTACTCTACCTATATACTATATGGTGCTCATATACGTTGAGGCAGATAGTTATGCCTGGCTAATCTAATCCTCAGAAGTAGGAAAGTCCACTCTCCTCCTCACATGAGGAATGCATTTCTCTGCTGATGCTAAGGAAAGAGGACTACTCCATAATGACATGCCTGTAGGATTGCTGCAGTAAGGCTAAACAGAATACTAACTCCCCCCATACATTAAACCACCAGCTGAAGGATACTTTTATCATTAATCCTGGCCACCCAAACTGCTCACAGGTAACGAGACCCTACTGGCCAATGCAGAGGACAGTATCTTGCCATGGTATGCCACAGCCACTGTCAGGAGGGCAAAAAGATTCCCACCTTCTCCTGTCATAAAGGAGAGACAGCCAAGGCAACAGAGAGATCTCAGCTCGATATTAGACATGAGAGAAACAGATAACATTGTTAACTAATGGCTCCACTTCAGCCTCCCCTTCTTGATACTAGATCTGGAACGGAGTTACCCTGGACTGAAATGCAGGTTTTACTTCTCAAAATACAAAGTCAAAATCAAGCAAAATCCCTTTGATTCTGAAAAGACACCAATACTCAACACAAATGCTTATAAGAACCTCTGACTAGTGGCAAGATGTGGGAAGACCACTGCTTCTCAGACCCCGTTGTGCCATTTGAACACTTTAACCCGACACTAGAAATGTTCTAGATACTGATGCGTATAAATGATTTATTCTAACAGTCTACTTTTTACTCAAAACCACTCTTTTCCTGTCTCATCTACATTGTGGTCTCCAATCTTTACTGGTCCAAGCACATTAAGAGTGAGGAAATAATGCTGTCGTGAGCAACTGAGAGCTTCCCCGGTCCACTCCAGAACAGTGATATGATTTTTTTAAAAAAATAAAAGACGTATTGCCAAAAAAACTATAGTCAAGAGTTTAAGCTTTAAGTTCCAATATTTGTTACTTCTATCACAAAACGTTGCTATTTCTGAAATTCTTTAAAAAAACCAAAAGATCATTTCTGTGAAACATTTCTGGCTAACATCGGAAGATGTCCTAGACAGCTTTCTGAGTCTTAAAACCATTTCATTTCAAATACTGGTTAATATAAATCTGGAAAGTTGCCTTGTCTGAAGTAAAATCATGTGCAGATTGAAAAAGGATTAAGGTTTTTCTTTAATATATGCAATTTTTATATTTTAACATTCTAGTGTCTGAAACAGAAGAAAAGAGTTGGAAAATAGGAGAAGAATGATACAGCTCGCTGCGACGGCTGCTGCTGCAGCTATGTACTCTCTTTTCACAATATACAAGGTAATGCAGGGCATTACGGACACTCAACAGTTATTTTACAGTTTGGCCTCTCCCTGTGACAGGTTCACACATGAGAGGTAACACACAAGGAAATGGCAGAAGTTCATAACATAGTGGGCACTCAGTTCTTGTCTGTGTTATTCATAGCTGAGTGCTCAGGTTTACAAGGCTACACTAGTTTTCCTGTGTCCAAATAAAACAATCAGATGGATCCATCGGATTTTCCAAAGCGCAAGATAAACGTCTTTCCCTGGGACACTATACTCCAAGTGTGGCCACTTGCTTCAGATTCATCTGTATAGGACTGGCTTTTAGACACACATCATGAAGACTGAGTTTCTGGTTCCTTTTTATTGGTGAGTTTTATCACACACCAAAGGAGACATCATGATAATGAAACCATGGTGCAGGACAGCTCTGCACCAGAGGTACCTAAGTGACAGAGGTATGGGCACATACCATGAGTGTGGGCTCTCAGAATTGCCAAGACAACAGATGACTTTTTGCCTACTACTTTTAAAGGCAATTTGTGCTCAATTAATTTCAATTCTTTACCTCTACCTAAAGTTTCACCTACTTTGTTTTACAATTTTTGCAATAATTGCAAAAAAAAAAAGGCTTCATATTTGCAAGCAAATTACTTTCTAGTTTCTTGGGCACACATAAATGTCTGAGAGAAAATTCACGAGAGAAAAAGGCATGCATACAAACACACACACTTATATACTTACACAAAGAAACCCAAAATATAAAAGAATATATATTTCAGACCAACAAGATGATATCCAACAAAATATTAGAAAAAGATGTTCTGACCATTTATGATTCAGAAGGGTCCAAAACTAACGCAGACTCCAGACAGAGATCACATTCAGTGAAAGAGCTCCACAAACTGCATCATACAACACCATGACTGCGATAATGAATATGGACAGCAATTACAGAATCAATGTCTGCATTTCTTAAAGATCAAACCAGACTAGGAATCAGTGGCTTCTCACAATAACCTAAAGAAAGATTTGAAAACACATTAGTTCAAAGCAGCATGAAAACTACGGTGGCTCTTCACAGCAAGTTTTAAATTTTCTGCTCTACATGCGTTATGAGTCATACTTCCTACTGATGGGGCTCTGCAGGTATTCAGCTGAGCTGCGCCTACAGAAGTAGAGCTCCTAAAATAGTCTTTTTGCTTTAGTCATTTGTCACTGGCACAAATAACACATGATACTTAAACTTCTTAAGAACAAAATTAAGAGAGAACATCACACTGGAAAATAGGTTGTGAAACAGGGAACTATCCAAAGAGTTTGTTGTTAATTTAGGTATTTTGTTTGAAGTACTGGTTGCACATCCTGGAGGCAGAGTCCTTCTAAACACTGATACAAAAGAAAATGTGACAGTGAAATATCGTAATTATTTACACATAACACACTATGCTTCAGGAGTACTCTAGCTCTACCCAACCCAAGGCTGGCGTGCTATCAAAAGGTAAAGCTTCACAGGTCAGAAGTTGAACTTCAAAATTTATGATGAAAGTTTCTTCACACAAATTACATCTATAATGAGCAGATGATGCCTTTTTCCTGGTTTTGCATATCTGATACATACATACTATAATGCTGCAGGACCACACATTGAAACAAGAAGTATGGGACACCAGCTAACCATCCTACAGTCATGCTAAGTAGCAAATATTTGCCATTTTCAAATTTCCATAACCATGAAAATAGGTTATTTTACATGTACAAAAGCTTTAAATGACCGAGAAAATAATCCAAAATAGTAGTTTGGTTTTTAGTAGTTTGGATTTTGTATAGTAGCAAGGACATTACAAGACAACAAGGGCTGATAGTGTATGGCAGACAAATGAGTTCTCACTGCAACACTGCAGAAAAAATAATGTGCTCTCAGACTGCAAGAAAAGGTGAAAATAAGTCTTTAACTGTGATCACAAAAAAACCTGAAAATCTCCCTTTCAGTGTTGGACATCCCAACTAGGAGTGTGTCAAAATGGAGGGAAGTCAGAGTTAAACAAGATGATCTAGTGGCTCCAGAGTCTGATGAAAGACAACAGAGATTGAAAACCGACATAAAAAGTAATGGAAGACTACTGAGTGGAAAGGAGTAAAGTCAAGCACTGAAGAAAAAAACACTTGTCCCTCCTGCCCCCCCCTTCCCCCCAAAAAAAAGTATCTTTTTAGACTGTGACATTCAGTGTAGTTTTCTATTTGGTTTGATGTGGTTCCATATTTCATCTAACTGTAGCAGGTAGTTAAGTGCCTATTTAAACCAATAACCCAGGTGTCCTCTAAATGTGCTGCAAATGGCAGCTTCCAAAGACTTGAACACTTGGCCTTTAAAAGTAGACTAAATGATAAAGGACACACCAGCAACGGTGACGAAACAGACCACTTGCCAAACAGATCCTTTGTAACCTCATCTTCTACCCCAACATGTACATAGCTGAGCTCTTCACTATACTCTCTAGAAGGAGGGATTAATCAGTGACTTCTCACATAGAAACATCAGTAAATTTTGTGGAGATTAAATATGGCACACCAACCCTCCAGACTTGCCACTTATAAAACTTAAAACTTCGCAGTTGACATCAAAAAAGAATTAGAAGAAATGCAATGCAGGCACATTAAAAACAGTCTCTGCTCTCAGCTCAGCTGGAATAAATCAGGGCAGTTCCCCTTGTAGTGGACACAAGAGCTTGAAGTCCTAGCAGCTAAAGATCCTGTTCATTAAAATATAGCTCATTTTGAAAGTAAGTTACTAAAATGTTAATGTAATGATTAGATGAACAGCAGCTACTTATAATAAACCATATCATTGGTTAAACTGTAGCATCAATATGTCTAAAGCACTACAAACACATAATCCTTCCTTCTTCCTTCCCAGATACCACAAGGGTGGTGGGAAAGACATCTGGATGCAGCAAGGCAGTCACTGAGACTCGAAGCAAAAGAGAACAGAGAGGAAAGGTAAAAAAAAATGAGCTCATGTACAAAGTAGCATAATCCATACAATTAAATATAGGTTACTGTAAAAAGTCATGCTTAGAAGTCATTAATAGAGAAGATGAAGCACCACTGTCCTAGAGACCAAGGCCAGGTACTATGCTGGCATGAAACTCGAATAGTCCTTATCCAACGAAACAAAGCCCAAAGAACCCAGAATATTATGTTTCTTATAAGTATCAATTATATGCTCTGGAATAGCAAACCTAGCCAACATTGTACACTCAGTCTGAAAGATACGGCTTTGTTTTGATTTCTTGAAAAGAGTATGAAAAAGTTACTTTCTTAATTTATATAGTTATTTCAAAATAGAGGCCTGAGAGAAAATGCTTATAAATTATTCCTCCATTCTTTTCATGGCTTCCATTTGTTTGAAAGGGCATCAAATCCTAATTCCATCTGGAAAAAGAAACAAAAGTAATAATGCAAGATGGGGAGGGTCAGAGCTGAGATCTGTTTTTCTCCTTTGATAGCCTCTGTAGGTATCTGTGGAGACCCCTGAGTAAAAGACACTACAGAATACTACTCATCATCCTGCAAATAGATTTTTAAAATAAAAAGGTATGATTGTGACAGTGTTTAAATTTGAAACATGACTTTCACATGCAGCCAGCAATTCAGTTAGTTGTTTGCAATGTATTTCCACAGAAGCGATTCCCTACGTCTGTGTCACTTCTTCAAGTACATAGCAAGCTATAAACCAATTAATTGGCCAGTTGGTGAACAAGAGCCACACCACAATGTAAAAAAACCCAGACACAGTCTGTGATCAGAGGCAGAGACCCAGGCACAGATGCATTCAGTCCCTCTCTCCATTCTTTTACCTTTCTTGTACAAGCAATGCAGGTCTAATACACAGCCTTGGATGCAAAGGACTGTGGACAACTGTGCATTTTTCTTCACTTACCTACACTTTTGAAAAGATCCTCCAGAAATTAATACATTACTCCTTATCTATTTTACTGTTCCTTATTCCTTCTAGTAGCAATTACACTTACGTATCAGAAAAGATAGTTTTAAATACAGCGAAAAGTACATAGTACAAGAAGGTTGGAACAGAGCAACCCAAACTATCTATTAAAAATAGAAAAGAGGGGTAGGGCAAATAAGAAGCAGTGAGGTATTAAAGACAGAAGAGTGGAAAAATATTACAAACTATTTGTTCGCACCTGGAAGAAAACAAGGAGTTGAGTAACAGCTCACATGGACTTGTCAGAAGCAATCAGTGTCCACACAACTGAGGACAAGTGAGGATCCAAGTGCCTTCAGGGCTGGATAACAAGCTTTGCAAATAGAGGAGAAACCACCGATGACATTTATCTTGACTTCAGTAAGTCTGGACACTGACATGCCCATTGGCAAATGAGGGAGATATGGTCTAGACGAAAAAATACAGTCAGTAGGCTGCATTGCTGGAAAACCGCACTGAGAAAGCAGCTGTCAGTGGTTCCTAGTCAAAATAAAAGCATCTGCCCAACCAGGTGCTAAAGAGCAATGAGATTACTACAGAGCTATAAAACACAGATTCGAGTAAACTTGGGTTGCTCAGCCGAAAGAGACTACAGAAGGTGTTACATAAAATCAGCCTTCAGGTATGTAAACAGCTGCCACAGAAAGCAGGGAGGGTGATCCACTTGCCATGTCCATGATGTGTAAATCATGAATAGTGCTGAGCTGCAGCAAAGAAAGTTTGTGCTAGGTATCACAAAAACTTTTAGACGTCAAGGATAATGAAGCACTACAATAGACTGCATGGGAAGGTGTGGTGGTGACTGAAAGTCTTTAAGACAACGTTACACAAAACACCTATCTGCAACATCATGGCTGCAGTCTACGCTCTCTTCTAATGAAGGATCAATGGAGCAGACTCTTTAAGTCCTTCCAGCTCTATGTTTCCTCTGTGGTAACTGGCTGTTGGCAAACAGCTCGCATTCCTGAACAAGCTTTATGAATACATCTCTTGATACCTGTATGAGTCAGATATATTTATACAAAGTAATTCCGGAACGTATGTCATTAGGTCAGCTCCCAGAAGGTGCAGATCAATACATGAACTCCGCTAACATCAACAGACCTGCCCTGCAGCCAGCCATAGCTGTCCTCAGTATGTAGCAAGGTAATAACAGCTGGGAGCATGGAGCTGAAGCTGCCATGCACAGAAAGCTCCCACTGCGGCCAGAGTGAGCAACAGGCTTCCAAAACCCTTCCTGTGGGAATGATTTGTACGTTCTAATTATTAATTACAGACATAAAGGCAGATTAACTTAAAAATTTAACAATGTTTCTTTGAAACATCCTGTTTCCTGGGTAATACACTTGGAAGTCTGCTGCAACTATCCAGCAACTAGCTCATAAACCATAACAGCTCCTTAAGTTGAAGAGATAAGCCTTGTGTTAAAGGAATTTATACCAGGATATTTAAAATGCAAGTATAATCAGGAAATTCCCTGAGATATTATTACCAAGGTCATGCTTAAAACAACACAATATAATTATAACTGATACTCCATCCCCTGGTTTTGAATTCCCCAAACTAGGATGCTGTGCTGTACAGTGTTTTCCTCCACTGGTGATTCATTATCTTGGGATTCATTGTTCTATTGCTTGAAAAGTCATATTCAGCAAGAAGAGTGATGGCAAAGCTTTAGTAAAATTACTACAATATGCATTTTTTTTTCTCCTTAGTCTTTGGCACTATTACATCCTAAACTTTGAACTTGCTGCTTTCACTGATGTGCATTTCAAGTTTAAAGCGAAACACTCCGATAACTGAAGCCAAACGTTTGACCTCCATTACAACTGTTGTAATCTTCTGGGAAAATATCCTCTTGACTGTAATTTCTCTTTTCAGACTCACCATGCTATTGATGAGAAATAACAGTTATTGAGGCTGTAAGGCCAAGATTAATGTCTGGCCCTGCAAAAAAACCCAAAACAAACCAAAACAAAAAAAACCCCACAAGTAGCACAGAATGACACATGAAGTTTCCCTGTTTCTCATGTACGATCACTTCCTAGATAAGAATTCTGGACTAGCACAGCCACAAGATGATGAACACTATCACATGAAGAAATATTTAAGCTCACATGAAAATCTCTGGTTTCAAGTGCACATGCCTCTAGCAGTGTAACTGATTATACCATGGAGTATCATTATCTGACTTGTCAGTTTAGACAGAAAGGTCTGTAGGGCTGGGAAGAGTACTGTGAGATCAACAGCGCCTCACACAACAGGGTCCTGGTCTCTCACTGGGGCTTGAGCAACTACTGTAATACAAATATTACATCATTCTTCACTTTGCCTCAATTGGATAGTGTTCTTAGATGGATGCAGCATGTTTCTATCAAGAAATATTTGGCCGTGCTTCTACTGGAGTGAAATGAACCCTGTAAATACATGGACAAATTGTGGCTGGCCCTTGGCTCCACACATCAGAAAACCTCTCTGTCAGCAGCTGCAATACGGGGTGAAAGTTGGCTGATGCACTAGCAGGACCAGAATGGGAGCAAAGAAAAGGATCTCTGTTACAGGAGCTGTGGAGAACCCTGACTCCCTCAGTGTGGGCAGTTACAGACTCCCCAGCTGGACTGCTCCTACCTATGGATGTTTTACTCAGCACCTCTCAATGAGACGAAGGGGGGAAAAAAAAAAGAAAGAAAAAAAAAAGGACTATCCAGAGTGAACTTCTTTCTCTTTTTTCAGTTTTTGCAGCATAGAAGAACAAGACTGCTTTCAAACAGATTTTTTTTTCCTTTGGTGACATCAACAAAAGTTTAAATTTCCCTGTCAAAAGTGATGAAAAAATGATAAACACCACGAAATAGCTGTTGATGCCATTAAACTAAGAGTGCTCATGCCTACCTCCTTAGCTATCAGTACCCAAAAACCGTACCACTGCTTCATAACACTAACAGTAAGATGGATATTTTGGTATTTACTTGAGGTTAACAAAGTCTCCAAGGCAGAAGGACCCCAGGTTCTCACAGGCTTTCCAACTTCCAGTCAGAAACACGAATTCTTACCAGAAAGACTCTGAAGAGCAAATGCCATTTGCACAGCACACATGATGTATTTGCTCTTGGTGGTACTGGCCACTTTTAGCCAAGTTGGTCACCGTCAATTTCTGTGTCCATGCTGAAGAGCATGACTTGCGACAACCCTAACTAGAGGTTTGTAAAGCTGACCTCACCATACCCAGACTTTCAACAAAAGCAGTTAAAACAAAGCCTCTTCCATATGACAAACAAATTGTTTCTTCCACTATGGAAAACTGCATGGGAAGATGAGAGGAGTTTCACTGTGACACTGAGGCTTCATCCTGCTTTGAGGTTTCCCATCACTGTTGATCCAAGTGTAGCAATCAACTCCTCAGATGAGTTACCCTTCGTCACCAATTATTCTGTTAGTTGTGACTTTAGGTCAAGCCAGGAACCCCTCATCATTTGCTGACTTCACTCAAGGTTCATGGTAAAAGCTGAACCAGTACAGATACAGAGAAATACATAATTTATGAAGGTGGCATGAGAATCCATGGCATCTCCAAGTATCTCTGAAATGCGTTAGGGAGAAAGCAAGAGAACAGTGACAGATATAGGCATGTCAGACTTGGAGGCAAGTAACAGAAAGCCTTCTCCACAGAGACCTCTTCTGAAACTTGTCTGTGATGAAACCATGAAAGAGGACAGATGCTTCCAAACTTTTTCTCAGAGGTTTAGAAGAGAAATCTTCCCACTTGTGTATTTCTGATAGAGGCCCCAACAATGGAGACCAAGGAATTAAGTTTAATTAAGTTTTACCAGGAAACTTGCAAAATTTCATTTCAAAGAATACTGCATAAAGCAAAGCATTTGCTGTGTTGCTGACAGCAACTTGCTTGCAGGTCCCCAAAGCCAGAAGGCAATGCTAAAGCACTCCTGCCCAACACTTCATCTCAGCAACAGGGCTCAGGTACTCTGCAGCGCTCAGGGCTCCAAAACCAAACCCACAAATCCAAACATAACCAGAAATATGAAAAAGGGGGAAAAAAAAAAGAGGGAATCGGAACATTACAGCATGCATCCAACCCTAAATATGCTAAATAGAACAGAACAGGATAAACCATAGACCTAGATTCTATTCTTAAAAGAAGAACCATAAGTGGATTATTATACAAAAAGGGGATTCATAGAAGGCAACAGTGATGGTGGCCAGGCATGTGGGAGCACCCATCTTTCTTTACCGAGTATTTAAAATCTCACACATAAAAACTTGCACTGGATTGCCCAGCACAGATTAGTGCTTTTAATCTATTGCTATTTATAAGAGCAAGTTGTTCTCTCCTCCTTTTATTTATTTATTTTTTTAATTAAACGAGTGGGCCTCACTGCTCAGCTATTCTAACTGAAAGATTTAAAAGCGGTCAGGAAATTTCAGGACTGCATTGCAGAGAGTGGAGGAGATGAAAGCGAGTCCCACGGCACAGGCTCTGTTCCTCTTGCCCCACCTCTGCCAGGAAGCGCTCCTGTTCCCTTGGCAAGCGGCACAGCTGGCTGCCTTCTCCTGCTCCGCCAAGGGTCCAGAGAACAGCCTTTCCAAACTATTCTCTGGCTGGAGGAGGAAATGAAAGCAAGTAATTTTCAAGAAAAGCAGGTTGGATTGTCCAACCCTTTCACTCTAGGGAGAAAAAAAAATATAGAAGAAAAAGGAATTATACAAGAAGTAAAAGTGTAATGGAGAAGGAAAGGCAAAAGAAAACTGTACATTTTTTTGCATTGCAGAGAAGTCAAGAGTCACGGACTCAAAGCACAGGCAACACATCTTTAAATGATTAAGATAAAGACAGCGGATAATAGATCAATGTTAGAGACAGAGGGAAGTGGAAGTTTTTAACCACATTAAAATCATGCAATCTTTCCTGCTTTGTAACAGTAATTACAATTAAAGTGATTTACATCCTGGTCCAGTATAAATTAGGAACAGAAAAGATTTTAAACCTCTCTTAGGGCAAACTCTCCAGTCAATAGAAGCGAGTGCCACTAGCTGCCTGCATGCAGGAAATGCACACCTGCCTGCCCATGTGGAGGTGCTCACCTTTCACCTCCTTCCTCTACTTTTCAGCCCAATGGGCCTAGGAAGTTCCTAGGCAGATTCCTTCTGATCCCAAGTGCTTCATGGACTGCATGGAAAATGTGGCAGAGTCCAGGGACTACTACGGAGATGGACATGGAAGCATTAGTAGCTGCAGAACCAACAGTACAGTACAACAAAGCCTGGAGGAGCTCATCTGCAGAGCTTCCTGTACAACTAGCCCCAAATTATGCTATCAAATCTAGGCTATCAGAGAGAAAATTACTGTTGAATATCTTGTCATTCTCTTTTATACTGTCACTTGTCAAAACCAAATAATTCCCTGAAGATACTTACTAGAGTTAACTCTAGTGTTAAGAGGATGGACGCAATGAGAGTATCACCGCTTACTACTTAAATTCAGATATTCCTAATTCCAAAGTCATTTCCCGAAGTTCCAATTACTAGGATGAGTAATGATCCATTGTGCCCTCCACACTATTTTTAACACAAGTGAAATTTCCTTATAGGTTAAGGGCTCAAACCTCTGGGTGGGGTAGGAGGAACACCTCCACTAACTACTTTGCAACATAGAGTCACCAACTGAGTCAGTGGTCTCCCATGCCTTGTGCTACGGAATGTGGAAAAGAAACCCAAAGATATTATTTGCCTTCCAAAATTATGGTTTCTGGCTACAGAAATAACCTCACAGCTGGAGTGTCTGGCCCGTTGCTTCTCTGAGGGAAGAGTTGCCAACTGTACAAGCACCAGATAACCCATCACTACCTACTTCCTCTTTAGTTAGGAGCAGTGAGTGGCACCACTCCCACCAGCACAAGGCCAACCACATCCATCAGACCATGCCTTTATATCTGGTTCCTGCTAAGACAGAGTAACTCACTGATCAGTTGGTTTCTATAGAGCCCTTATTTTAGGTCCCTGGCACTTAAACAATTAAGCACCTTCAAAGAGCCAGATGTAGGCACCAGTTTACTTTCAAGATGGAACTGAGGTGCTTTGGTGACTCAGATGTGACACAAAAAATTCATAGTTCAGGTAAAAGTGATCACTTCCTGCTCTGCAAAAAAATCAAGAAATCCCAAATAATTGCACACATTCAGGTTCAGTATTATGAAGGAGACAGTCATACAATGATGAATACAGTGATGAGCTGAATGCATTGGACAGAAGTGTTTGCAGAGAAAACTGAAAAGGACAACAGACATAGGCTTAGTTTGCTGGATAGGTGGAAATGACAGTTCCACAATCAACAAATAAGACCTCTTAGGTCAGAAAACTGTAACAGAAACCAAATGCAACTAAAAAAGATAAAATGAAAAAATGCAGCTATATATTACAAACAAAAGTAGAAGTAATAGCTGCTGAGAACTACTATACGTCAGAAAATAAGACTGCAGATAACAGATGAGAAAAATCAAATGGGTGCACCAGCTTCATGGCCAAGAAACTTAAGGATGAGATTTACTTAAGTACTAAGGAAGCTCTTAACAGTGATATTCACCCATTACAAGATAAAAATTGTTGAAATAATAATATAGAGATATGAAATATACTTCTGTAGATAAAAAGCCAGGCAATCATAAGATGAAAATGATTTTTTTTATTCCAGTAACAATTCAACAATACTACAATCTGATATTGTAAAACAAGCAAGACCAGAAAACTTGCATGAAGACTTTTTAAAAAGCTGTTCTAGGAACTACATAAATCATTAAAACTGGCTTTCTATAAATCCCAAACACTGGAAAATATCTTAAGGATTTAAGGCAGAACATGTTTGCTAATACGCAATGCCTAAACAGGGCAACCCATGCTACCTCACATATATAGTCCGCCTTATATTGATTCCAGAAAAAATATGCAAAGCGCAGGAATGAGAATCACCTCAAGAAAAACAGATCCCACTGGTCCAGGATCTTAGTGAGTGAGACCAATAGTCCTGTTGGTAAGACAACTGTTTTAATACAACGTACTTGGGTAGCTGCAAGAGATTCAAGCTAGTGCTACATCATGATTTCATTAAGAAACAGGAACAACAGGACACCAACATGGCCAGGAAGTAAATGAATCAAAGCCTTGCATTTTTATAGGACTCAAAATACAATGGAAGACAGGAAACTGTTATTGAGAGACAAGCTTCTGGCAAGGTCCCATAATGCTCATTTTACTGTACTCTACTTATTTTTATCCATCACCTGGAAGAAAACTAAACCATTATTAACCAATTGTACATTAAATAATTATATGGATGTGACTTGAATCTTGAATTATCAAGATGTAAATGTCAGTAGAATCAATATGAAAATACACCTCTAGGACAGAGAAAGTAGACCTTACTTGCAGAATACAGGACTCCATCCTGAGAATCAGCAACTCTGAAAAGGACTTGGGGAGAGAGGGATCCTGGTGGATAATTACCCAAGTACCAATTTTTACTTATCCTTGTAGAGCTCCTGGCAAAGATACTGTCAAAATTGGCAGCATAAACCGTGTAATGTTGAATTAGAGCAGTCTGCAACGTGTATGTACCTGATAACAGCACAGCCACTGCTGAAATACTGTGTCCAATACTGTTGTCCATAATCTCAGCAGTGTATGAATAAAGCAGAGGATTTTCATAGGGAAACCATGAGAATAACTGAAAAGGCTAGGCAGTATCTCAAAGAGATAAGTCTACGGATCTGAAACATGCTCAAAGTCAGGTAAAGTAGCCCATGCTGAGATCCTGGCTGCATCATTGCAAGGTCTTCCAGCAGGTACGTCAGCTTGCTCTCAGCTACATCAGTTCCTGTCCACAAAACTTCCATTTCCTGCAGGTGTCTATGCAACGCCCACAAATTTGGTAACAGGTCTTCGAAACAGGAAGTGAGGGTTTAAACCACACTTAAATACTAGAACTTGAAGCTAAACAACTTAAAACACAAAGATACTTGTTTCTAGTGAATGTAATCACTGAAATAATGTACCAAGCCTGGTGTGAACTCACTTTCAAGAAGGAATTAATTCATCAAAACTCAATGGCCTGGAAAATGCAGTTAGGGAGACCAGAAGACCATCATGATGGCTTCCAGCCTTTTAGAAAGTGTCCACTCTACCATAACTCAAAGCCTCTTAGAGCAATGTCACTCTCATCCTTTTTAAAGTACAGTATGATATCAATTAGTCATTAGCTATGAGAGAGAACAGATCTGGAATGTTATACCCTGAGAAGAATCACAGAATCACAGAACGTTAGGGATTGGAAGGGACCTCAAAAGATCATCTAGTCCAATCCCCCAAGAACATCTCATCCCTGAGGAGATGAATATCTCCTTCAGTTGTAAAGCAACATTCATGTTGAGAGCAGCTCAGTGGAAAGGGACCTGGGGGTCTCAGTAGATAGCAAGCTCAACATGAGTGAACAGTGTGCTGCAGCTGTAAAGAAAGCCAACAGGGTGGTGGGTTGCATTTAAAAGGGCATCACCAGCAGAGATATTATCCCTCTCTACTTGGCTCTGGTCAGACCACACCTTGAGTACTGTGTCCAATTTTGGTCCCCGCTATACAAAAAAGATGAGGACAGGTTGGAAGGGGTCCAGAAAAGGGCTAAGAGGATGATTAGAGGACTGGAAGACCTGCCGTATGAAGAAAGGCTGAGAAAACTGGACCTGTCCAGCCTCGGGAAGAGAAGGCTTAGGGGGGACCTTATCACCAAGCACCAGTACACAAAGGGTGGCTACCAAGAAGATGGAGACTCCCTTTTCACAACGAGTCACATGAAAAAGATGAGGGGTAATGGACACAAGTTGCTTTTGGAGAGATTCTAACTGAACTCCAGAAGAACTTTTTTTACTATGAGATAAATCAGACATTGGAACAATCTCCCAGGGGAAGTGGTGAATTCCCCTACACTGGTCAGTTTTAAGAGTCAGCTCAATGGGGTGCTGACTCATCTCATTTAAACTATACTTTCACCATGAGTGGCTGGACTAGATGATCCTTGTGGTCCCTTCCAACTTGGTATGCTATGACTATAAGTTCAGTCAGAAACCTGCTCACAGGTCTGACTGCCATTACATTCAGGGACTTTGTGACACTGTAATACTGCCTTTGATTAAACAAGAACCAAGCACTTTGGTTTCATACCCTGCATCAAATGGCTAGGGATCAAATCTCATCCCAACAGGACATAGGAAGTACCACATAGAAAAAATATAAACCAAGCTTTTTTCTTTTTCTAAAAACAAACAAAAACTCAACTACCTGTGGTGGATGTTGAACACTCCCAGGTTTTGGAAAGTATACAGTAGTACAAACACGATACAAAACAGCATTCAGGACATTGCTAATCAGCACAACAGATTTACCTGACTCAGGCTTCATCTGAATAAAAGGCTGGGATTCTCAAAGGCTTCAAAGGAACCACTCCTTTAGGTGCTGCTTAAAACCCCAGCCACAATGACTGTTCTGCTTGCCTAAACAATCACTGCACAGACTCCAGTTTCAACACCACAAGGAAGAATCTGGAGTGG
This sequence comes from Mesitornis unicolor, assembly GCF_000695765.1. NCBI lineage: Eukaryota > Metazoa > Chordata > Aves > Mesitornithiformes > Mesitornithidae > Mesitornis > Mesitornis unicolor. The sequence goes on along the minus strand of NW_010209487.1, from coordinate 10,593 downwards.
CTTTACTGACTCAAATGAAATTGTTCCAACTTTTCATCCATGCAAAAAATGTACCTCAAAAGTTAACTCGTTATTTCATGAGCCACGTTGAGACATACCAAGCCAGAGAAGCTTTATGTAAAGCCACATGCACCTTCATGGTATAAGCACAGCTCCTGTTCCCAAACTATTCAGCTTTCCGCCTTGTAAACTCAGCATATATCATGCAGCAAACTGACTTTCAGAACTTGTTTTCCCAGCTCTATTCAGAACTGACTTTTAAGATTTTATTGATAGCATAAAAACACCTTGTTGGCTTAGCCCTGACCTTCCTTTACAGTCCACTGCACAGGGATTTGCCACATTCTTATTCACAGCCTTTAGATTCTTCCCTGCTCTGGGCACTGAGGTCTGATTTTGCACATGTTTATAAGCCTCTGGATATGGAGGGATGAGCTTCTAGACAAAAACTTGCTGTAGGGAGCATGAGAGAGATATATTATGGCATGTTTATTTGCCAAGGCCTTTGCAGTCAGATGGTCATTTATTTTAGGTGGGGGGAGGTATGGAATACCTAAGTACAGGACATGAACTCATGCCTCCTTCTCTGCATTCTGTAGTTCTTGCCATGTTGCTGCCATATGCTGTTCGCAGATGACATCTGCCATCAAATGCTTCTATCAATAAACTACTAAGGTGTTTATTTTTAAAAGTGGTTTGGTTTTTTAATTTTTTTACAAAGCCTTATACAGAAGAACATCTCCAGTGGCAATTCAATAAAAGGGAAAGCTCCACATTACAGTAGTATGTCCCAATACATCTTGAAGATGTGGCCATTCCCTGAAACAAAGGAACAGTACTTAATACCTGATCCAAAGACTTTTGCAGTCAATGGAAAGACTTCCAGAGTTTTCAGCAGGCTTTGGACCAGAGCCCTTAATAGGGGGAACACACTCTCAAAAGGCAGTAAAATGGAAAGGTTTGACTGTATCACATGTATAGCTGGCCTTGTGGCAAGTGTGCATGAGGCAGATTCCTTTCCAGACTCTACCTCAACAAATACACTTCCAGCCAGAGAAAATTTAAGTCTCCCAATAAAGTGGGTAAATAATAGGCCTCCAACTTCAGACACATGATATTGTTGTAACTCAGTCTCTGGCCACCTTTATAAAGATCTCTTTTTCTAGATCCTTTTGGGGCTCCTTTCTTCCCCGAAGAGCAAGGAGAATGTGAAATTTACAAATCCATGGCTCCTTGCATCAGGAAGAAAAGCAAGATGGGGGAAACCAGATTCAAAGAGAAAGAGAAAGCTCTCACCCCCAACAATTTCTTCCAAGACCATCCTAACTGGGACAAAGCTGATCGCTTAGCTCCCTTGCTTTCCAAACTGTATATCCTGGCAGGGAGCCTCTCAGTTCCTATCACTCCACTAGATCAGAACAGCAGATTTAGTTTCAAGAAAGCTGGAACTTGTTCCTCACTCACAAATCTAAAGATGTACATACGTCTGCGGCAATAGCCTGCTTCTATATGCTAGGTAAACCTGCAAAAAGCACAACAAATGAAAGTCATCTTTCAGTGTACCTCAATGTTGAAATGCGGCTACTTTCAAAACATGCATCAGGAAAAAACTGAGTATAGAGCAGTGATTGGCACTAGACATATACAGCCCTTGCTCTGCCAGGGAGGCCCAGAGCCAACTACAACAGTCAAGAAAATTGGGCTGGATCTCTCAGAGATTGGGAGAGAACACCAAGGATCTGCATGGATCCAACACATCTCCAGGCAGTTTAAAATGTCCTATCAGGTTGGAGAATACAATATATCACTTATCCTTCCCCAACAGCAAACTTCCCTTACACCTCCAGTAGGCATTTGGATGAAGAAATGAACTGCCAGTACCGCATGTGTCAGTGGACCTGACCCCTGGTATCCCTAAATTCTGCTTACTACGTATTCATTAAGTGCTCCGTTTTGGTATTATCCAATCACCGGGATTGATTCCTGCAACAAACCCTCCAAGCATGACGGTCAGGAACTGTGATCCAAAGGGCAGAGATGCTCCTTCATCATCACATTCATGGGGAAACAGAGATGTCTCTCAGTTTTGCAAACCTGGGACACTCCTGGGACCAAGCAGAGGTGGAACAAGGAGCAGTAGCTTGTCACAGGCTCTGGTGAATGCTAGACCTCAACCACGCAGTGCCTGCCAGCCACTTCTCTCATTCTTTCAACCCTCTGCTGCATCTGAAGATGGTAAATTTGCTGCATCATTTCTACACGTCACTTGGAAGACGAAAAGTTCTGCAGGTGTTCTGCTTCCTAGGGTACATTTTGGCAGTCCTGGAGAAGATCTTTATGACTGTTTGCCCAAAGCCCCAAAAAAACATTTTATACATATTGGGCAACACCTACTCAAATAAGCAAGGACTACTCTCTGTTCAGTTTGGAGTGCTGGAGATCATCTGTAAACACAACTGTGGGCTCAGGATTAGTAAGTATTATTGCACAGAAGCTTTCATCAAGTATGGGATGGCTAGGTATTCTCTGATCACTTCAAGAGAGTCAGTGCTGCTAAGATCTATCAGCTTTTCAGCCTCCTGAGTACGAAGTCCACCCACAGAGCTGGGGTTTTTTGTGAGTTGGTTTTTTTTCCACCCCAGGGAATGAAAACCAACATGCCCTGATTCCTATCTTTCAATCACCACTATGGTGGAGATAAGTTACCATCGTTATTTCAGCTGAGTTAGATGCTGAATTGATAACGCTATGCGTAAACAAAAACAAGTAAGAGAAGGAACTTCAACAGGCTTAGCTTTCCTTTTAAAATTCAAGGCAAGACTTTAAAAGAGATGAAGCCAGGCAAAACACTGGATACTAAACCAGCCAAACAGGGAAAAATAACAAAGTTGTAAGTCTGAAAAACTGAAATGGAAAGAATGACAGATTTACTGCTACGTTTGATGCACATAACCACTGATAGACTCTCCCCAGGAAGTGCTGAAATTACCATCACTGAAATGAATCCAGAAGCTAAAAATTAAATTATCTTTCCCAGAACATTCCAATTTGGGCTTTGGCAACAACAGATATTTTAATGCTCTTAAATATACGGACGCACGTGTATGCACGTATGCACACATGCACACGTATACTTAAGTACAGTATCCTCTTTCAAGCAAAACCTCCCTCTTAGTTTTTACAAAGTCTGACTGACTTTCAGTCGGACTGAACTTATGGTCATTCTGTAAAGTCTTTTCTTCAAAGTCTTTGCTCAAATGCACAACTGTCAGATTAAGCAACCCATAACGAGTCTTACAGCAGCTCCAAGTTATGAATGAACTATTATTTTTTAACTCGCCTGTCAAGGCAGATGTGGTATTTTGTCAGTGCAGTCTGGGTTAGATATGGTGGGAAGGAGCCAAACAAGCAAAGTGAAAGGTCAATATCACAACATTTCCCTTCCTCCACCCAGTCTGCCTAAAACAATGTCACAGCTTTTGCTGAAGTGGAATACAGTAGTCTATTTTCCTGCAACCTATCATGATTATTTGAAAAGCAATATTCACACAAGAGTGAATACTTTATACAAGTATTTATAATAACCTGAAGTCAGCATCCTACTGTCCTGGGTCTTATATAACAACAAAAAGAGGCTCCTGCCCTAAGGAGGGTTCAGTGAGAAAAAGCTCAGCTCTACGGTGAAGATCTTGAATAGGTCAATGAGCATCACACAAGAAATTAAACAGAACCTTGTTCATTGTCCAAATTAAAACATGAATAAGAGAGATGTTACCCATGCTCTCAGTCATGAATCTGCTGCAGGGATGTCTGTGAGATTTAGCATCTCCTGGAAACCAAATGTGGATGCCAGAGAACCCAAACAGCAACAAATGATGTATTTCAATGGGGCCCGTCTTTTCACAGTGAATGAGAAGTCTTCTCTGTGCTGCTGCCTAAACTCATCCTGCCCAACCTCCTCCACAAGGAGCCAGGAGCTTTCCAAGCAGCACACACGAACTGCCACGTGGTTCCCTTTGGAAAACCTGGCTGGTTTAGAAAATGCTAGGCTACCCAAAGAGGCAACCTTTCTCCTCTGGACCAACTTGCAGAGCACCAAAAACATGTAAAAACCTGCTCACCAAACAGGTTTAATGAAGCCAGGTCTAGCAATTCATTTCTCCAGGGCTAATCCTGTATCGTTCAAGCTAAGGGGACCACAGCACTATACAGGCTGATGAGTCATTAATAAATTCAAAAACAACTGGTCACACTGGAAGGAGATAAAACACAACCCTTCACACTAAGTTTTTTCTCAAGTCCTCATTCTCTTCTCACAGACAAATCTTAGAGTTTCTTCTCTACACCTTGCAGCTGTATGTCTTATACAGTTGGGTGCTCAGCTGCAGTCACTTAGCAGCAGAAAGAACAGTGAGGACAAGGATGGGGGAGCTGTTTTAAGAGGAAACATAGTTGCTTCAGATACTACAGGAATCCAACCAACAGCGATGCTGCAGCTTGGCACCTACTAATCTATATCACAGACTGAAAGGGAAACATGCAATAGCCTGTGATTGAAGGCAGGATGCAAACTTTCTCTAAACAAAAGACCAAAACAAACTTTTTAGTTTAAACAAATCAGCAGAAGCATATGTAACACTTTATTACATTAAATAATCCCTGGGGAGTGTATCATGCTCAAGCTAAAAACTGCCTGCTTGAAAATGTGCAGCATGTGGTTTCACAACAGGAGCGGAAACATTTGTGTGTCTTCACTCATGACTCGTTTTGTCACTATACCCTGGGATTCCTCTCTTTTTCTGTAATACAGGAGCAGTCTAGCACAGACACTGCAAAGGCAAAAGAAGCCAGCTGCCCAACAGGGTCAGCCTTCTTCGGGGTCACAGGGGTATTGAAGAGTCTCTTCTTTCCTCTCTAAAATATGCGGTAAAGAATTTTCTTCTCACTGGGCTCCGGTGCACAAATGACAGATTTCAACATAGCAAGAGGGATCTGAACTGTCTGGCTTTGTCCATCCCTGCAAATGCACCATAAACTGGGCCCAAATTCAGGAAGCTAATTAGGCATACACAGATACTTAATGTTAATGAGTCCATTCATGTGTGTGAAGCTCTGTGCATGTTTCAGCACCATGCTGAAGAAGCTCACTGAGGAAGACAGCCAGAAGTCCTCATTCATCTTGTTACTCAGCTCTGGTGCAGGCAGGAATCTCAAACTGACAGCAAAACACTGGCGGTAGTAACTCCAAAGTAATGCAGCCTTTCTGATGACTGCTCTGACTACTCTTCTCACAGTGCACCAACGATGAGTAAGGCTAAAATCAGCAGCTAATGAAGATGATGCTCTGTGTTCTTTGCACAATCATCTGCTCACACCCAGTCCTTTTGCTTTTCTATAGGCATCATCCTCTGGAAGAAACACAGGGATCATGTACCTACTGGCTGGTAGACCTTCCCCTCTCCCAGCTTGGTGTTCTGCTTACTGCAAGCCTAAGGCAGAAAACATCGGTGGTCCACCTCACCATCTGCTCCATATGAGTGGGAGTGGGAGATTTGATTTCAGCTGTCTCTTCGATTTCAGCTGTCCTTGGTTAGTGCATTGGAGTATGTTATTTTATTATCCCTCTTAGTATCTAGAAGACTACTGTACAGAAAATTACCCTGTACCTTTTTTAAAGCCATTTGCAACTTCCTGGTTTTTTTCATCACCACCTAGGAAGATTGCAGTAAGTGCTATTCCTGATCAAGGAGCGAGGAACTCCTCAGGGAAGCCTTCACATTGCTTCAGGTCCTCTCCACAAACCAGAGAGTAAGTCTGGCAAATGCCACTTACAGGAGGTGCTCCAGAGCATGACCATAGGGCTAGCATAGCTAGAAGGTTTTAAAATAAGGTATTTCTCCTGAGACTGTTTCCATACTATTAACACATAGGAAATCCTGAAAGATTAAGTTCTGTGTTCTGCTAAATGCAAACACACGTGAGCCACACAGCCGTAGCTGTTAACATCGTGGTAATGATGCAGTCAGTGCCGGCAGACGTGGAGCACGGCCACCCCTGCACGAGTAATTCGGGTACCCTGAAGACAAGGAGCCCACATAGGTATAATTGCTGGTAAATCGAGTCCTTGTTGATAAAGTAGAAGCATGTCATTGTGCCCAGCTAGTTTATAATGTTGTCTTTCATTAGGTGAATATTCAGCAGAACAACGGGTCTATGTAAAGCAATATTCATGGTACAGAGCACCTGAGCGGACTAATCCTACCTCCCAGTGCGGGCTGGAACCCGTGGAGGCGCCTTTGTACTAAAGTAGTTTAAAATCCATTTGAAAGCAGGTTCAAACCCAGAAGAACTGTGATTTCTTAGGCTGCTGAGTACTTAGAGACCTATCTCCAAGAATCCAGAAAACTTAAAAATTGACCTGTATTAGCCTTAAGCCATCAGTATTGACCAGCTCACTGAATGTGATAAAAATTGCCACGAATGAAGATGACATAATGGGGCCCAGCCCCTGCATACACATGTTGCCTGTTTTTCTTGAGTATCCCATTTATGCATCAGTATTAAAATTTGCAATCCCTAACTGTGCTGGCATTAAATATTCGTTTATTATCAGTACAATGATTATTATCACCCAACCTTCAACAAATTGTCCTAGACAATCAATGAAGAACTGATAAGTAATAAACTTCTAATGTGATACAGCTTTCACAGAAATCAGTATCAAGCACCCACCCAAGTAACTGCCTAGGCACAGAATTTGCAAGAACTGTCGCTGATGATGTGCTCAGTTTCACATCCCACCTTCCTGTTTAAACCACTCAATAAAACTCAATTTCTGACTGCCAACTGGACTTAGGGTGAGATTCAAACTCAAAGTATCTAATCCGTGCCATAGCAAGTACAACACAGGCAGGCTTGCCTGACAGACAAAAGCTTTTTGTTTTTTCCAAACCTCTTTGTAGTATTTTTTTTCTGCCACTAGTTTTCGTATCTGTTGTTTTTGGGTCCAGCAGTCCTTGACTCGCTGAATTTCCACATATATTCTGACTTGATGTGTCTTTAACCTCAAGTGGACTGTCAAGCCAGATGCCAAATGCCCCCTTACTTCCTCAGTGCAAACCATCAGTAAACCTTAGCATAACTTTACTTTGAGCCTTAAACTAACAGCATGTGAAAAGATTAATATGAATAAATTCAAAACTAATCAGATCCCTTCTTTAAATGTTGACACAGTATTATTTATATCCCATAAATACCTTCTTGACTAAAATTCATCCCAGGAGATTGGCATATTGCCAGTTCTATTCATATTTACTGTATTTGTGCAGTACAGTTGGCCAAGGATAATATTTAAGACAAAATATGCCTTAGGGTATATACAATATCTCTTATAGTTTTCCTTTTAAATCTCCTCATTGCTAAAAATATTTAGTCTGAACTTTACAAAATGCTCCACAAAGACCTATCAGCAATCTGTAGTGATATATTGCTGACTATGAGCATAATTAAAGCATATTTGTAATACTTGGGTTCTAGTCAGTTACTGAATGCTAACAACTTGTGGTAAAAACTGAACCACTGATCTTTCCCATGCCTTCCTCCCAGCAGCTTTTGACCTCCAGCGCATTCACACTGATCCCCTTCTCCCTCCTGCCTCCCTCCGACGCAGCAGAAACCGTAGAGTTAAAAAAATTCACTCAGAGATGTCTAGGAGAAAGCACTGGCAACTGCCAGTGCTGTGCTTTCAATTTCTTCCTTTAAAATATGGTGGAGCGATTTCATCCATTCTGTCTTTTTTGGAAAGGTTTGCTCCATCCAGCATAACTAGAGAGCAGTGGAAAAACAGTTAACCTACTTACTCTGATGTTAGCGACAGCCCTCGCACAGTAGTACTGGATCTACTGCTAGCTGGCCCTCCCATCCCAAACGTCTGATGCACTCTGTTGGTAGATACCTGCAATCTCCTTTGCTCGTCCAAAACCTCTATTGATACCTCAGTACAAACCTGGCCTCTGACAGCATTTTAAAAATAGATTCTCTTTTGTCAACACCATTCAAGTCACACACCGCAGATATTTTAATTTTCTGGAAAGTACGCAGCTGCGTTTTGGACTATTGGTTCTCTGTAGTTCGAAGGACAGACATGCTCAGGATGGATGCATTTTACAATTCTCAGAGACTATCTGTTACAGCCAGGGCACTGCTATCCGTATTCCTAACCTTTGTCCATAGGTGCTCATTCCTCTGCTCAGGGCATGACCTGATGGGTCTCAAAACAAAGTGCTGACTTCCACCAAAAACACCAGCAAAACACTACAGTATACCAACATGAAAAATGGGCATGATTTTTGTGCTCTTGCTACTGCTATGAATTACAGTGAACCTCTTTCATCACACCCACTTGGCTCCAAAAAAATAATATTTTTTTTTTACAAGTATTTCTTCCCTGAGGGTAACAAGGGTGGAGTGTATTTATCATGGCTATTATGGATGGTGCCATAATTACAACAGTAAAATGGCTCTGACTGCCAGGATGTCCTGTACCTGATGCTGTCATTTAAGAAGAAAGGGAGGCAGCTGCATCGAGCATGGGGTTCAGATACCTTGGCTGGCATCCTAGGACTATCACATGCAAGACGGAGCAAGCCCCAAAGCTACAACTTGCTAAACTATAAATAAATAAGGGGAAAATGCAATTAGAAACTCTAGGATACAGTTACCAAGATGGCTGCATTATCTATTCAAGCAAGAGGTATGTGCTTTTCAAAAACAGACAGCAAGTATATAAGGCATCAAGTGGTGGGGGAGGGAAGAGAGAAAAGTGAGCTAACTGAAAAGAGTAGGGAGTAGGTTTTGGATATGCGTACGGTGAAGTTATTTTCTGCTTCTGGTATTTCACTCTCCTTGGTATGATGATGATCTGGATTCTTTTAAGGGAGTGCGGTGCTATTTTTTTTTTTTAATTCTCCATACACTTAAGCTTTACTACCAAAACAAAAAGGCACGTCGTTATGATTATTAATAATTTTAAGTGGATTTGGTCAGCACAGTGTATTTGTAGCCTTTTTTTGGTGTAAAATGTGGCGTTGATCGCCAGAAGGTCGTTAGAAACAGCAGAAGGCAGACAGGCTGAGACAGGTTCCAAGAACCGAGGCTAACCAGAAGGGAAAACTTTTTCTGTACCTGAAATGAAAGCGCCCATGGACTGAAACGAGAGGCTAGTTAAGTGGGAAGAGGAGGGAGAATATCTATGTCTCTGTACTCTCTGAGCACCAATCTCAACAGCAGTCTGCAGGACAACGTTCTGGGGAAGTGCAGGCAGAAGAGGAGCTAATGACTTTTTTTTTTTAAGATCTCCTTTTCTTTTCAGTTATGGAGAGATGGAAACCTGCCCAATACAGACACACAAGGGAAACGAGCAGTGGAAAGATATTGGCTCTTTTTGAAGACTGCACACGGGACTGCGAGGGAGCTAAACCCAGTGCTGGGGAAGGAGGAGGATCCTGGGCGGGGGGGTGGGAGCTCTGCTCAGGTACATGGGGGTGGAAAGCAGAGGCACCCTTAGGGATTCCTGCGTGATTTTAGAAGGGATCAGAAACCTTGCCAGTCTGGGGAGACAGCCCACCCTCTCAACCCACCCATCCAGGCATATGCATACCGCCGCCACCTAAACGAGACCCTAAAAGCCACAACCTAAGAGATGCTCAGGGTAACAGCAAACGGAGCAAAGGCAGCAGATAAAGGGCTGGTATTTGAAGGTGCTGGGCGCTGCCAAGCCTCGGGGGTGAAATTACACACGCATGCACAAACACAGAGGACTTACTTTCCGGGTAAAAAGGCTGCATGTCTATTTTGTAAACTTCTTTGGCATAATACTCCTCGTCGCTCCTCTCCTTTTCGCAAGTGGCGGCTCTGTGGTTGGCCTTCTCTTGCAGCAGGTCCCTGGTGCTGTTGTAGATGGAGATGACCTCCGGTGGCACCTCCTCGGGCTCGGGGTACTCGGCCGGGGGGCTGGTGAGCTTCAGTTTGCTCAAGATCTGCCCCCGGATCGCCTCGATCCTCTTGCGCATAAACTGATCCATGTCGAGGGTGCTGCAGGTAGACAGGCTGAAAGCCACGGTGGCCAGATCCACGGTGAGAAACACGCTCAGGAGATAGCAGTGCATTTTAAGTGTTTAAATACAGCGCCCCCCCAAAAAAGAGTGACTTTAACAACGAACAACAACAACGGGAAAAAATATTAAAAAATAAAAAGAGGATGTGTGCAAACAAAGGGAAGATCTG